>NC_092737.1:11260103-11560103 GCF_047496885.1 Scyliorhinus torazame
GTAGAACCAGAGGACACAATCTCAGACTAAAGGGACGATCCTTTAAAACAGAGATGAGGAGGAATGTCTTCAGCCAGAGGGTGGGGAATCTGTTAGACACTTTGCGCAGAAGGCTGTGGAGGCCAGATCACTGAGTGTCCTTAAGACAGAGATAGATAGGTTCTTGCGTAATAAGGGTATCAGGGGTTATGGGGAGAAGGCAGGAGAATGGGGATGAGAAAAATATCAGCCATGATTGCATGGCCGTGCAGACGCGATGGGCCGATTGGCCGAATTCTGCTCCTTTGTCTTATGGTCTTATCTGACAATCCTTTGTCAGCTATTCAATGAAACTTTCATGCAATTATATATAACAAAAATTGTTCGGGGTGCAGAATTTATTTCAACCGTGCTAAGTTCTTCAGTGGAATGAATTTTCATTACGGTCTGGTTAATGATCACATTTCAGGATAGGACTGATTTTAAGAGCTCGGAAAACCACCAATAGGACAGAATTATATATTCATATTGTAACCTGATGGTAACCTGTCCAACAGCAATTTGAAATATTTGGCTTATTTTGAGCATTGCCTCTATTAATGAGCATACACTGGTTGGGGCGGTAGATGCCATGGGTTTAACCACTGTTGTTGCCTTCAGATACTCTCCCTGCCCTCCGAGTATTATTGGAATCACCAAGTGAGAGCCAGGTGGGTGGCTTCGCCTGGACAGGATCTGAAATTTGCTGTAATCATATTTCATTGGTCAGCTGAACATTTTGTCAATTAGAAGTGTCAGTTCTGCTGTACCTTCCCATAACAAAAACATATATTTATTCCTGGACCAGCATTGACTCCGTGAATACTTTGTAACAAGGGAATAGACGACAATGTGCAGGGTAATTAGGGGGAACGGGACTTGTGATTGGCAGCCACCAACATCTTTTATTATTCAGTGTCTGTGTCCTTATTCCTTGTTGAAAATCGGATCAGTAAAATTAAAATCACTACCTCTGTTGTAGGAGCTGCCTCCTGCGGAAAGAAAAGAATAGATTGGTGTTAACAGTTTGTGGAGAGAGTGTTTTGGAAATCTACATTTTCAAAGCAATAAGATTCACAATTGGAACATTCATCAATGCAAGCATTAGAAGGTTGGTGTGGTTCTTTCAAAAATTAAATGAAAATTTCCATTCAAATGATTTTATTTTCATGGTTATTCCTATCTCCTCCCTTTGCAGGTGAATATCGAACTGTCTTGCACCAAAGTAGAGAATAAAATGCAAATTTCTCTCCTTCATAGTTTATGTATTTACCTCGGTTTTTAACTAATCTTTACCATTCACACCCAAATTTCAACATGCTTAAGTTGTTTATGGCTCTAATTTATACTTGAATTATTTGGGGACAATCCTGCATGAGTTGTGTAACTTGTTTTCCTCTCTCTGTTATTTAATGCCGATTTTAACGATTCATCATTTTAAAAAAGTCAGAACTGTACGTCAGCAGTGCAGCAATATGTATAAAATAACAAAAATACTGCAGTTGATGGAATCCAAAACAAGAAACAGGTTTCTCTCCTGATAGATGGGACAGGCCTGCTGAGTTTTTTCAGCAATATTGTTAAATGTGCATTGTGGTCTGGTTAATGATCACATCTCAGGGCAGGACAGACTTGAGTAACCAAAAAGTATCCTGATTGGAAGAATTATAAGTTAATTTTGAACCTGCTTGTTCACAAGTAGGGAAGATGGAAATAATTGACACAACTGATTGGATAGATCTATCTCATTTGGCGTTAAACAATCAGCTGCTGGATAATTCCAGCCAATGGTATTAATGACTTGCCCCTATGTTGACCATTGCCTTCACTGCTGACTGTACGCAGGGGAGTTTACCATGGGTATTCTCACTGTTACTGTCTTTCAACACTGTTAGTTCATTCCCTGCGTTACAGAAATCATAAAGGGAGAGGCCAAAGACTAGGAATTCCTGAGCAGGGTCTAAAATTTGCTGTTATCTTTTTTTGAGAGGTCAGCTGAACCTTTAATCAACTACACAATTTGGTAAATCCCATTTTCCGTTGCGTTTTGGAGAACTAAAGTATATTTTTACCTTCAGTAATTTCAGAACAGAAAATTAACTGAATTAATACCGCATTCAGGCGGAGAATCGCTCGTCAACCGAAAGTCAGGGGTGTTACGGGCACCCCCCTAGGTACCCTCTTGCCCCAGCTAACCCATCAATGAGATGGGCAAGCTCCAGCACAGCCAGTGCCACCTGCCTGGCTGGGATGAGAATGTGTGAGGAGTCGAGTGCTTATGTGCAGTTCCTGCTTGTCAGGCCCCCCAGTGCCGATCCCGACCCCGTCGTATCGCACATGGGCATGCATTGGAATTGCACGAGCTCCATGTGCTAGCCCAATTAATGTCCTACATTGCTCCAGGACCAGCGTCACTTTTGGTGCCCTACAATACTCCCGATTCACTCCCATCAACAGTTTTGTTCCTCACTCTCTCTGTTCTTATTCGTGGGGGTGCAACAGATCTCCAAAAATAGACAATACTTGCCATAATTTCCATATCCTGTGGAACAAACAGATAGGTGTCAACACCGACTGCAGAAAATTACTTGGAAATCCACATTTTCTATCCAAACAGTTCAGCAATTGGCACATTCAGCATGACACAGATTTGGGTCTTTTCAAAATTAAAGGAGCATTCTTGTTTAATTTCAGTTTTTTTCATCATTTCTCCCTTTTCCGATCAATATCGAATTATTTCACATCAAGGCAATATTTATCTCCATCACAAATTCTAGCTTGGCATTAAATTTCACAAACAAAACATATTTTACCCTTCAAACTCCCTTCATTTCAATTTATTTAAGATAATTTAGATTCTATGTTTTGATAAGATCATTCGGGGACAGATAATGTATGAGCGATCTATTGAGCTATCTAATGTACAAGCAGATAATACAAAGATATGCAGAGGGACAGATAGTATTGAGGTAGCAGAGGGGCTCAGAAGGACTTGGGCAGGCGAGGAGAATGGGCAATGAAGTGGCAGATGGAATACAATGTGGAAAAGTGTGAGGTTATGCACTTTGGAAGGAAGAATGGAGACATAGAGTATTTTCAAAATGGGGAAAATATTAGGAAATCAGAAGCACAAAGGGACTGAGGACTCCTTGTTCAAAGTTCTCTTAAGGTTAATGTGCAGGTTCAGTCGGCAGTTAGGAAGGCAAATGCAATTTTAACATTCATGTCGAGAGGGCTAGAATATAAGAGCTGGGAATCTACTTTTGAGGCTGTATCAGGCTCTGGTCAGACCCCATTTGGAGTATTGTGAGCAGTTTTGGGCCTCATATCTAAGGAAGGATGTGCTGGCCTTGGAAAGGTTCCAGAGGAGGTTCAAAAGAATGGTCTGTGGAATGAAGGGCTTGTCGTATGAGGAGCGGTTGAGGACTCTG
Organism: Scyliorhinus torazame; assembly: GCF_047496885.1. Lineage (NCBI taxonomy): Eukaryota > Metazoa > Chordata > Chondrichthyes > Carcharhiniformes > Scyliorhinidae > Scyliorhinus > Scyliorhinus torazame. The sequence goes on from NC_092737.1 coordinate 11,263,553, forward strand.
GGTCTGTACTCATTGGCATTTAGGAGGATGAGGGGGGATCTTATTCAAAGTTACAGGATACTGCGAGGCCTGGATAGAGTGAACGTGGAGAGAATGTTTCCACTAATAGGAAAAAGTAGAACCAGAGGACACAATCTCAGACTAAAGGGATGATCCTTTAAAACAGAGATGAGGAGGAATTTCTTCAGCTAGAGGGTGGGGAATCTGTTAGACCCTTTCCGCAGAAGGCTGTGGAGGCCAAATCACTGAGTGTCCTTAAGACAGAGATAGATAGGTTCTTGCGTAATAAGGGGATCAGGGGTTATGGGGAGAAGGCAGGAGAATGGGGATGACGAAAATATCAGCCATGATTGCATGGCCGTGCAGACGCGATGGGCCGAGTGGCCGAATTCTGCTCCTATGTCTTATGGTCTTATCTGACAATCCTTTGTCAGCTATTCAATGAAGCTTTCATGCAACTAAATATAACAAAAATTGTTCGGGGTGCAGAATTTATTTCAACCGTGCTAAGTTCTTCAGTGGAATGAATTTTCATTACGGTCTGGTTAATGATCACATTTCAGGATAGGACTGATTTTAAGAGCTCGGAAAGCCACCAATAGGACAGAATGATATATTCATATTGTAACCAGATGGTAACCTGTCCAACAGCAATTTGAAATATTTGGCTTATTTTAAGCATTGCCTCTATTAATGAGCATACACTGGTTGGGGCAGTAGATGCCATGGGTTCAACCACTGTTGTTGCCTTCAGATACTCTCCCTGCCCTCTGAGCATTATTGGAATCACCAAGTGAGAGCCTGGTGGGTGGCTTCGCCTGGACAGGATCTGAAATTTGCTGTTATCATATTTCATTGGTCACCTGAACATTTTGTCAATTAGAAGTGTCAGTTCTGCTGTACCTTCCCATAACAAAAACATATATTTATTCCTTGACCAGCATTGACTCCGTGAATACTTTGTAACAAGGGAATAGACGTCAATGTGCGGGGTAATTAGGGGGAACGGGACTTGTGATTGGCAGCCACCAACATCTTTTATTATTCAGTGTCTGTGTCCTTATTCCTTGTTGAAAATCGGATCAGTAAAATTAAAATCACTACCTCTGTTGGAGTAGCTGCGTCCTGCGGAAAGAAAAGAATAGATTGGTGTTAACAGTTTTTGTAGAGAATATTTTGGAAATCTACATTCTCAAAGCAATAAGATTCACAATTGGAACATTCAACAATGCAAGCATTAGAAGGTTGGTGTGGTTCTTTCAAAAATTAAATGAAAATTTCCATTCAAATGATTTTATTTTCATGGTTATTCCTATCTCCTCCCTTTGCAGGTGAATATCGAACTGTCTTGCACCAAAGTAGAGAATAAAATGAAAATTTCTCTCCTTCATAGTTTATGTATTTACCTCGGTTTTTAAGTAATGTTTACCATTCACACCCAAATTTCAACTTGCTTAAGTTGTTATTGGCTCTAATTTGTACTTGAATTATTTGGGGACAATCCTGCATGAGTTGTGTAGCTTGTTTCCTCTCTCTGTTATTTAATGCCGATTTTATCTATTCATCATTTAAAAAAAGTCAGAACTGTTCGTCAGCAGTGCAGCAATATGTATAAAATAACAAAAATACTGCAGATGATGGAATCCAAAACAAGAAACAGGTTTCTCTCCTGATAGATGGGACAGGCCTGCTGAGTTTTTACAGCAATATTGTTAAATGTGCATTGTGGTCTGGTTAATGATCACATCTCAGGGCAGGACAGACTTGAGTAACCCAGAAGGATCCTGATTGGATAGTTTATTTTGAACCTGCTTGTTCACTAGTAGGTAAGTTGGAAATAATTGGCACAGCTGATTGGACAGAACTATCTCATTTGAAGTTAAACATTCAGCTACTGGACAATTCCAGCCAATGGTATTAATGACTTGCCCCTATGTTGACCATTGCCTTCACTGCTGACTGTACGCAGGGGAGTTTACCATGGGTATTCTCACTGTTACTGTCTTTCAATACTGTTAGTTCATTCCCTGCGTTACAGAAATCATAAAGGGAGAGGCCAAAGACTAGGAATTCCTGAGCAGAGTCTAAAGTTTGCTGTTATCTTTTTTTGAGAGGTCAGCTGAACCTTTAATCAACTACACAATTTGATAAATCCCATTTTCCGGTGCGTTTTGGAGAACTAAAGTATATTTTTACCTTCAGTAATTTCAGAACAGAAAATTAACTGAATTAATCCCGCATTCAGGCGGAGAATCGCTCGTCAGCCGAATGTCGGGGGTGTTACTGGCACCCCCCTAGGTACCCTCTTGCCCCAGCTAACCCATCAATGAGATGGGCATGCTCCAACGCAGCCAGTGCCACCTGCCTGGCTGGGATGAGAATGTGTGAGGAGTCGAGTGCTTATGTGCAGTTCCTGCTTGTCAGGCCCCCCAGTGACGATCCCGACCCCGTCGTCTCGCACATGGGCATGCATTGGAATTGCACGAGCTCCATGTGCTAGCCCAATTAATGTCCTACATTGCTCCAGGACCGGCGTCACTTTTGGTGCCCTACAATACTCCCGATTCACTCCCATCGACAGTTTTGTTCCTCCCTCTCTCTGTTCTTATTCGTGGGGGTGCGACAGATCTCTAAAAATAGACAATACTTGCCATAATTTCCGTATCCTGTGGAACAAACAGATAGGTGTCAACACCGTCTGCAGAAAATTACTTGGAAATCCACATTTTCTACCCAAACAGTTCAGCAATTGACACATTAAGCATGGCACAGATTTGGGTCTTTCCAAAATTAATGAAATGAAAAGGTTTATTTGGGGCACATCCAGTATGAGTTGTGTGGCATTCTTCGCTCTGTTATTCAATGCAGTTTTACAAAACTATCCTAACTGTTTGGCAACAGTGCAGCAATATTTCTACGGATTTAATAAATTGGCCTTGCGGATGGTGAATGGTCAAATCTCAGGCCAGGACAGACTTGAGTAACTCAGAATGATCCGAACTGGATAGAATTTTAAGTTCTTGCTATCTGCTTGTTGACCAGAGGTAAACTGGAAACATTTGACATCCCAGATTGGGGAGAACTATCTCATCTGACGTTAAACTTCCAGCTACTGAACTATCCGAACCATTAATAGTATGTTTGACCTGCCCCTTTGTTGATCATTGCCTTCACTGCTGACTGTACACAGGTCGGGGAGGTAAATGCAGTTTACCATGGGTATTCTCACTGTTGCTATCTTTCAATACTCATAGTTCATTGCCTGTGTAGAGTAATCATAAGGGGAGTGGCTAACGACTAGATATTTCTGGACACAATCATTGGGTCAGCTAAACCTCTAGTCAACTACAAAAGTTGGGAAATACTAATTTTTGCTGCTTTGTGGGAAAAAAATATATTTTTCTTGCCGAGTAATTTTGAGAAGAGAAAGTTCACCTAATTAATACTTTGTAGTGAGTAATTAAATGTGAATATACAGTGAGCGTAATAGTGGATTGAAGGGATTGCGTTTGGCTCTCATCAATATCGTTCGATTGCTGGCTTGGGTCACTTTCTGTGAGGAGTCTGCACATTCTCCCCGTGCCTGCGTGGATTTCCTCTGGGTGCTCCCGTTTCCTCTCACAAGTCCCGAAAGACGTGCTGTTAGGCGAATTGGACGTTCTGAATTCTCCCTCTGTGTACCCGAACAGGCGCCGGAATGTGGCAATGAGGGGATTTTCACTGTAGCTTCATTGCAGTGTTAATGTAAGCCTACTTGTGACAATAATAAAGATGATCTTATCTGCAGGCGGGGAATGCGGATTACAGAGGGGAGCAAATGTACCTTATGGTAATCCTCAGCAAAGTCACATTGCCAATCATCCCGATAACAAAAATGGTCCAGGAGAGCGCGGCAGTGATGTATTAGAAGGTGCGACTGTTACCCGTGGTTGGGAAGGGCGCTCTCTTCACTGGGAGCAAAATGCTTGTGCAGAGTCCAATTGATCATTTTCAAAATTGGAAACATTTCTTGAGTGAAATCCAATCTTGTGTGTGTGTGTTTATTTTTTTAAAGTTAGCTCCCAGTGACTCATTAGGATCAAACGCATTAGAGGTGAGGGAACATGGCATGGGTCTTGGAGGTCGGCCAGCTGGCAAAAGTGGGTCCCAGGAAAGGAAGTGTGAAAAACACGACCTTACACATTGCACAGATGATTGGTGATTATTGCTGTTCCAAATATTAAAGCAACATTACTGTTCATCATTTTTATAAAACAGTTTATGATCCCTTCTCATTTTTCAGCTGAATATCTAATTATCTTGCTTTTTAGTACAGAGCAAAATGTATATTTCATTCTTAGGATTATAACGGTATAGATGTTCACAAACTAAACACATTTACCGTCCAACATTTCCTTAATTTCAACTAATTTCAGTTCATTTTAGTTCCAGAACTGTAATGTACAAACTATGTGACATTCCTTTGTCTGATATTCACCACCGCGTGTCGCTGTTCATTGTGACAAAAATGGAGGAATGCTTATTCCTTGTTGAAAAGCTGAACAATAAAAGTAAAGACAATACCATGGTGGCCGTAGTGTCCTGTGGAAGGAATAGATTGGTGTTAACACTTTTTGAGAGAATATATTGGGAATCCACATGTTCAACACAATTAGTTCCACAACTGGAACAATAAATGGTGCAAGGATTATGGGTAGGTGTTGCTCTTTCAAAAGTTAAATAAAATATCCGAATCATAATCATTTTCTTTCAGTTTATTAATTCCCAGCTGTTCACAGATGAATATTTGTCTTGCATTAACGCAGAGAATAAAATATAAAATTCTCTCCTTCACAGATTACTTATTGAGCTAAGTTGTTACAATTGATATGAACATTGCCATTCACACTGACTTCATTTCAACTTGCTTAATTTATTTATGGCTCTAATTTATTCTAGGATTATTTGGGGCTGATCCAGTTTGAGTTCAGTAAGAGGTCTTACAACACCAGGTTAAAGTCCAACAGGTTTGTTTCAAACACTAGCTTTCGGAGCACTGCTCCTTCCTCAGGTGAGCTCTGCTCCTTCACCTGAGGAAGGAGCAGTGCTCCGAAAGCTAGTGTTTGAAACAAACCTGTTGGACTTTAACCTGGTGTTGTAAGACTTCTTACTGTGCTCACCCCAGTCCAACGCCGGCATCTCCACATCATGGCTACCATCGACGCCAGTATGAATTGTGTGACATCCTTCGCTTTATTATAGAATGCATTTATTTGTTAATAATTAGTTGTTCCAAAACGATCAGAACTGTATGACAACAGTGCAGTAATTTTTCTATATATTTGATAAATTAGCCTTGCAGTCTGGTTAATTTCACCGAGCAGGGCAGGACAGACTTGAGTAACTCTTACACGTTGCACAGTTGCTGGGTTATTAATTCTTTTCCACATATTGAAGAAACATTGCTGTGCATATTTGTTTTAGCAGTTTATTGATCCTTTCCCACAGTTCAGATGAATATCTAATTATCTTTCCCTAAAGTACAGAACAAAATGTATATCTCCCTCCTTTAGGATTATAAGGGTACAGATTTTAACAGGCTAAACAAATTTGTTCTTTCACATTTTCACCATTTCAATTGATTTCAGTTAATTTTAGCTCCAGAACAGGTAATGTACAAACTATGTGACATTCCTTTGTCTGATATTCACCACAGCGTGTCGCTGTTCATTGTGAGAAAAATGGAGGAATGCTGATTATTTATCACTTTGCTAAACGATCAATTTGTATAAATTTGCATGTTTGTCTGATTAATCCATACCAATACCACAGAGCAGCACTAAATTCAATAGCTGTGGCCATCATTAATTGTTTAGAATGATATGTTCCCATGCTGCCTGGATGTTGATGTGTCCACCAGTGAACACAATATATTAGGCATATTGTGACCATTGATTTTATTACAGTCCTCACACAGTGTGGGAGGTAGATGCAGTTCACCATGGATTTCCCCACAGTCGGTGTGTGCAAATATAATTTGTGTCCTCCTATCGGGATCACAAAGTGAGAGGCTGGGTTTGACTGAGCAGGTTCTGAAATTTGCTGCTGTCATATTTCATTGGGTCAGCTGAATATTTAATTAGTTAGAAAGCTTGGATGATGTAATTTCTGCTGCATCTTCTCATAACAGAAACATACTCATTTCCTGACCAGTAATTTCAATAATAGCAAATAAACCCCATGAGTACTGTGTAACAAGGGAGTCGATGTCAATGTGCAGGGTGATGGGGCAGTGTTCAATTTGCAATTGGCTGTCTTCAACATCTTATATTGTTCAGTGTTTGTGTCCTTATTCATTGTTGAGAAACTGATCAGTAAAAGTAAAGACATTACCATGGTCGTGGCTGTGGTATCCTGCGGAAAGAATAGATTGGTGTTAACACTTGTTGAGAGAATCGATTGGAAATCCACATGTTCAACACAATTAGTTCTACAACTGGAACAATAAATGGTGCAAGGATTATGGGTCGGTGTTGCTCTTTCAATAATTAAATAAACTATCCGAATCATAATCATTTTCTTTCAGTTTATTAATTCCCAGCCGTTCACAGATGATTATCTGTCTTGCATTAATGCAAAGAGTAAAATATAAAATTCTTTCCTTCATAGATTACTTACTGAGCTAAGTTTTTACAATTCATATGAATATTGCCATTCACACTCACTTCATTTCAACAAGCTTAATTTATTTATGGCTCTAATTTATACTGGGATTATTTGGTACTGATCCAGTATGAGTTGTGTGACATTCTTCTCTTTATTATATAATGCATGTATTTGTTAACAATGTATTGTTCCCAAACGATCAGAACTGTATGACGACAGTGCAGGAATTTTTCTATATATTTGATAAATTATCCTTCCGGTCTGGTTAATGGTCACATCTTAGGGCAGGACAGACTTGAGTAACTCAAAAAGCTCAGAATTGGATAGAATTATAACTTCACTCTGTTCCTCGATGTTGACCAGCAGGCATGTTGGAAATATTTGACACATTTGATTGGATAGAACTATCTCATTTGCCGTTAAAAACATCCAGCTCCTGGACTATCCCAGCCAATAGTCTGACTGACTTGCCCCGATGTTGATCATTGCCTTCACTGCTGACTGTAAACAGGTTGGGGAGGTAAATGCGGTTTACCATGGGTATTCTCACTGTTGCTGTCTTTCAATACTGTTCATTCATTCTCAGTGTTACAGGGATCATAAAGGGACAGGTCTTACTTGGCAGGATCTAAAGTTTGCTATTAACATTTTTCATAGGGTCAACTGAAACTCTCGGCAAATACAACATTTGAGAAATACCAATTTCTGCTGCGTTTTGGAAAACAAAAATATATAGTTTCTTCAGCGAGTAATTTCAAAAACAGAAAATTCACCTAATTAATACTTTGTAGTGAGGGATTAGATGTCGATGTATACCGTAATGGTGCATTGATGGGGTTGTTAGGCTATCATCAATATTTATTGCTCCAACTCTGCCACTGTACTTTATGGAGAGTGAAATATATAAAATTAAAGCTAATCCTTTACCTGGATAACTATTGTAATCTGTGGAACAAACAGATTGAAGTTAACATTGTTTGCAAAGAATGAATTGGAAAACTTCATTCACACAAAACCAGTTCGATATACGGTTCCTTACACGTTGCACAGTTGTTGGGTTATTAATTCTTTTCCAAATATTGAAGGGACATTGCACTTCTTATATTTTGGAGCAGTTTATTGCTCCTTTCTCGTGATTCAAATGTATATCAAATTATCTTGCACTAAAGTGCAGAGTAAAATGTATATTTCCCTTTTAGAATTATAACAGAACAGATTTTCGCAAATGAAAAAAATGTGGGGCGAAATTCTCCTCCCCGCCCCGCCACATTTCTGCGCCGACCGGCTGGCGGGAGTCTCCGTAACACCGGCCGGTCAATGGGGTTTCCCATTGTGGGGCAGCCCCACGCCGTCGGGAAACCCCCGGTGCCGGCAGAACGGAGACTCCCGCCGGCGGAGAATGACGCCCCTGATCTTTCACATTTCCATCATTTCAATTAATTTCAGTTCATTCCAGCTCCAGAACAGGTAATGTACAAACTTTGTGACATTCCTGTCTGCTATTTACCACAGCATTTAGCTGTGACAAAAATGGAAGAATGCTGATTATTTGTCATCTTGCTAAGCTATCAAGTTGTATAACTTTGCATGTTTGTCTGATTGATCCATCCCCAATTCCACAGGACAGCACTGAATTTAATAGCTGAGCTATCATTGATTGTTTAGAATGATATGTTCACATGATGTCTGAATGTTGATGTGCCGAGCAGTGAACACAATGTATTCGGCATATTGTGACAATTGATGCGATTACGGTCCTCACACAGTGTGGGAGGTAGATGCAGTTTACCATGGTTCTTCCCACAGTCGGCATATACAAACATCTTCTGTGCCCTCCTATCGGGATGACGAAGTGAGAGGCTGGAGGCTAGGTTTGACTGAGCAGGATCTGAAATTTGCTGTTATCAATGGGCGGCACGGTAGCACAGTGGTTAGCACTGTTGCTTCACAGCGTCAGGCTCCCACATTCGATTCCTGGCTTGGGTCACTGTCTGTGCGGAATCTACATGGGTTTCCTCCGGGTGCTCATGTTTCCTCCCACAAGTCCTGAAAGACGTGCTGTTAGCTGAATTGGACATTCTGAATTCTCCCTCAGTGTACCTGAACAGTCGCTGGAATGTGGCGATGCAGTGCTTTTCACGGTAACATCATTGCTGTGTTACTGTGAGCCCACTTGTGACAATAAAGATTACAATTATTATTGTTATCATAATTTCATGGGGTCAGCTGAATATTTAATTAATTAGAACGCTTGGTTTATGTAATTTCTGCTGCATCTTCTGATAACAGAAACATATTCATATTTTGATGAATAATTTCAACAATAGGGAATCAACCCCATGAATACTTTGTAACAAGGGAGTAGATGTCAATGTGCAGAGTGATGGGGCAAGGATGGGATTTGTGATTGGCTGTCATCGACATTTTTATTGTTCAGTGTCTGTGTCCTTATTCCTTATTAAGAAACTGATCAGTAAAATTAAAGACATTACCATACTGATGGTAGTTGTAATCTGTGGAAAGAATAGATTGGTATTAACAGTTTTCGGAGAAAACGTATTGGAAATCCACATGTTCAACACAATTAGTTCTACAACTGGAACAATAAATGGTGCAAGGATTATGGGTCGGTGTTGCTCTTTCAATTAAATTAAAAATCCGAATCATAATCATTTTCTTTCAGTTTATTAATTCCCAGCCGTTCACAGATGATTATCTGTCTTGCATTAATGCAGAGAGTAAAATATAAAATTCTTTCCTTCATAGATTACTTACTGAGCTAAGTTTTTACAATTGATATGAATATTGCCATTCACACTCACTACATTTCAACAAGCTTAATTTATATATGGCTCTAATTTATACTAGGATTATTTGGGACTGAGTTGTGTGACATTCTTCTCTTTATTATATAATGCATGTATTTGTTAACAATTTATTGTTCCCAAACGATCAGAACTGTATGACGACAGTGCAGGAATTTTTCTATATTTTTGATAAATTATCCTTCCGGTCTGGTTAATGGTCACATCTTAGGGCAGGACAGACTTGAGTAACTCAAAAGGCTCAGAATTGGATAGAATTATAACTTCACTCTGTTCCTCGATGTTGACCAGCAGGCATGTTGGATATATTTGACACAGCTGATTGGATAGAACTATCTCATTTGCCGTTAAAATCATTCAGCTACTGAACTATTCCAGCCAATAGTCTGAATGACTTGCCCCGATGTTGATCATTGCCTTCACTGCTGACTGTAAACAGGTTGGGGAGGCACATGCGGTTTACCATGTGTATTCTCACTGTTGCTGTCTTTCAATACTGTTCATTCATTCTCAGTGTTACAGGGATCATAAAGGGACAGGTCTTACTTGGCAGGATCTAAAGTTTGCTGTTAACATTTTTCATAGGGTCAACTGAAACTCTCGGCAAATACAACATTTGAGAAATACCAATTTCTGCTGCGTTTTGGAAAACAAAAATATATAGTTTCTTCAGCGAGTAATTTCAAAAACAGAAAATTCACCTAATTAATACTTTGTAGTGAGGGATTAGATGTCGATGTATACTGTAATGGTGCATTGATGGGGTTGTTAGGCTATCATCAATATTTATTGCTCCAACTCTGCCACTTACTTTATGGAGAGTGAAATATATAAAATTAAAGTTAATACTTTACCTGGATAACTATTGTAATCTGTGGAACAAACAGATTGAAGTTAACATTGTTTGCAAAGAATGAATTGGAAAACTTCATTCACACAAAACCAGTTCGATATTCGGTTCCTTACACGTTGCACAGTTGGAGGGTTATTAATTCTTTTCCAAATATTGAAGGGACATTGCACTTCTTAAATTTTGTAGCAGTTTATTGCTCCTTTCTCGTGATTCAAATGTATATCAAATTATCTTGCACTAAAGTGCAGAGTAAAATGTATATTTCCCTTTTAGAATTATAACAGAACAGATTTTCGCAAATGAAAAAAATGTGATCTTTCACATTTCCATCATTTCAATTAATTTCAGTTCATTCCAGCTCCAGAACAGGTAATGTACAAACTTTGTGACATTCCTGTCTGCTATTTACCACAGCATTTAGCTGTGACAAAAATGGAAGAATGCTGATTATTTGTCATCTTGCTAAGCTATCAAGTTGTATAACTTTGCATGTTTGTCTGATTAATCCATCCCCAATTCCACAGGACAGCACTGAATTTAATAGCTGAGCTATCATTGATTGTTTAGAATGATATGTTCACATGATGTCTGAATGTTGACGTGCCGAGCGGTGAACACAATGTATTCGGCATATTGTGACAATTGATGCGATTACGGTCCTCACACAGTGTGGGAGGTAGATGCAGTTTACCATGGTTCTTCCCACAGTCGGCATTTACAAACATCTTCTGTGCCCTCCTATCGGGATGACGAAGTGAGAGGCTGGAGGCTAGGTTTGACTGAGCAGGATCAGAAATTTGCTGTTATCAATGGGGGGCACGGTAGCACAGTGGTTAGCACTGTTGCTTCACAGCGTCAGGTTCCCAGGTTCAATTCCTGGCTTGGGTCACTGTCTGTGCGGAATCTACATGGGTTTCCTCCGGGTGCTCATGTTTCCTCCCACAAGTCCTGAAAGACGTGCTGTTAGCTGAATTGGACATTCTGAATTCTCCCTCAGTGTACCCGAACAGTCGCCGAAATGTGGCGACGCAGTGCTTTTCACGGTAACATCATTGCTGTGTTACTGTGAGCCCACTTGTGACAATAAAGATTATAGTTATTATTGTTATCATAATTTCATGGGGCCAGCTGAAGATTTAATTAATGAGAAAGCATGGTTGATGTAATTTCTGCTGCATCTTCTGATAACAGAAACATATTCATATTTTGATGAATAATTTCAACAATAGGGAATCAACCCCATGAATACTTTGTAACAAGGGAGTAGATGTCAATGTGCAGAGTGATGGGGCAAGGATGGGATTTGTGATTGGCTGTAATCGACATTTTTATTGTTCAGTGCCTGTGTCCTTATTCCTTGTTGAGAAACTGATCAGTAAAATTAAAGACATTACCATAATGATGGTAGTTGTAATCTGTGGAAAGAATAGATTGGTAATAACAGTTTTTGGAGAAAACGTATTGGAAATCCACATGTTCAACACAATTAGTTCCACAACTGGAACAATAGATGATGCAAGGATTATGGGTAGGTGTTGCTCTTTCAAAAATTAACTGAAAGTTACAAATCATAATCATTGTGTTTGATTTATTAATTTCCCATCCGTTCGCTGATGATTATCTTTCTTGCATCAATGCAGAGAACAAAAAGTAAAATTCTCTCCTTCACAGTTTCTTTATTGAGCGAGGGTTTTACAATTGATCTGAACATTGCCATTCACACTCACTTCATTTCAACATGCTTAATTTATTTTGGCTCTAATTTATACTGGGATTATTTGGGACTGATCGAATATGAGCTGTGTGACATTTTTCTCTTTATTATATAATGCAGTTTTCTGTTAACAATTTTTGTTCCAAATCGATCAGAACTGCAGGACGACAGTGCAGTAATTTTTCTATATATTTGATGAATTGGCTTTGCGGCTTTTGACTTGAATAACTCAGGAATTAGTGGATTGGATAGAATTATAACTTCACTCGGGACCTGGTTGTTGACCAGCAGGCATGTTGGAAATATTTGACCCAGCTCATTGTTTAAGAATGATCTCATTTGTCGTTACAAACATCCAGCTACTGGACTATCCCAGCCCATAGTCTGACTGACTTGCCCCGATGTTGATCATTGCCTTCACTGCTGAGTGTAAACAGGCCCTTAATGTCCAAATTGACCTTGGTGTTGGGTGAAGGTGTTGAGTTTGGGTAGGGTGCTCTTTCCAAGAGCCGGTGCAGACTCAAAGGGCCGAATGGCCTCCTTCTGCACTGTAAATTCAATGATAATCTATGATTAATCTAGGACAAAGGTTCGGCACAACATCGTGGGCCGAAGGGCCTGTTCTGTGCTGTATTTTCTATGTCTATGTAAGGTTGGGGAGGTAAATGCGGTTTACCATGGGTATTCGCACAGTTGCTGTCTTTCAATACTGTTCAATCATTCTCAGTGTCACAGGGATCATAAAGAGAGGGGTCTTGCTTGGCAGGATCTAAAGTTTGCTGCAATCATTTTCCATAGGGTCAGCTGAAACTCTCGGCAACTACAAAATTTGATGAACACCAATTTCTGCTGCGCTTTGGAGAACAAAAATATATATTTTCTTCAGCGAGTAATTTCAAAAACAGAAAAGTCACCTAATTAACTTGTTTGTAGTGAGGGATTAGATGTCGATGTATACAGTAATAGTGCATTGAAGGGATTGTTTGGTTGTCATCAATATTTAATGCTCCAACATCTGTCACTGTACTTTAGGGGGAATGAAATATATAAAATTAAAGCTAATCCTTTACCTGGATAACTATTGTAATCTGTGGAACAAAGAGATTGAAGTTAACATTGTTTGCAAAGATTGAATTAGAAAACTTCATTCACACAAAACCAGTTCAATAATTGGTAACTTACACGTTGCACAGTTGTTGAGTTCTTAGTTATTTTCTAAATACTAAAGGACATTGCTCTTCTTATATTTTTTCGCAGTTTATTGCACGTTCCACATGATTCAAATTAATGTCAAATTATCTTGCACTAAAATGCAGAGTAAAATGTATAGTTCCCTCGTTTAGGATGATAACGGTGCAGATTTTCACAAACAAAACAAATTTGATCTTTCACATTTCCTTTTCTTCGATTCATTTAAGTTCATTTTATCCGCAGAACAGGTAATGTAGAAACTATGTGGCATTCCTTTGTCTGCTGTTCACCACAGTGTTCAGCTGTGAGAACAATGGAAGAATGCTGATTATTTTTCTTCTTGCTAAACTGTTGTAGTTGTAGATATTTACATGTTTGTCTGATTAATCCGTGCCACAGGACAGCACTGAATTCAATAGCTGAGGCCATCATTGATTATTTGGAATTATATGTTCACGTGACTGCCTGGGTGTTGACGTGTCCAGCAGTTAACACAAAATATTTGGCATGTCGGGACCATTGATTTTATTACAGTCCTCACACAGTGTGGGAGGTAGATGCAGTTTACCATGGTTTTTCCCACACTCGGCATATGTAAACAGCTTGTGTGCCCTCCTATCGGGATCGCAAAGTGAGTGGCTAGAGGCTGGGTTTGACTGAGCAGGATCTGAAATTTGCTGTTATCAATGGCCGGCACTGTAGCACAGTGGTTAGCACTGTTGCTTCACAGCTCCAGGGTCCCAGGTTCGATTCCCGGCTTGGGTCACTGTCTGTGCGGAATCTGCACGGGTTTCCTCCGGGTATCATGTTTCCTCCCAAAAGTCCCGAAAGACGTGCTGTTCGCTGAATTGGACATTCTGAATTCTCCCTCAGTGTACCTGAACAGTCGCTGGAATGTGGCGATGCAGTGCTTTTCACGGTAACATCATTGTTTTGTTACTGTAAGCCCACTTGTGACAATAAAGATTATAATTATTAAAGTTGTTATAATTTCATGGGGTCAGCTGAATATTTAATTAATTAGAACGCTTGGTTTATGTAATGTCTGCTGCATCTTCTGATAACAGAAACATATTTATATTTTGATCAATAATTTCAATAATAGGGAATCAACCCCATGAATACTTTGTAACAAGGGAGTAGATGTCAATGTGCAGAGTGATGGGGCAAGGATGGGATTTGTGATTGGCTGTCATCGACATTTTTATCGTTCAGTGTCTGTGTCCTTATTCCTTGTTGAGAAACTGATCAGTAAAATTAAAGACATTACCATACTGATGGAAGTTGTATTCTGTGGAAAGAATAGATTGGTATTAACAGTTTTTGGAAAAACGTATTGGAAATCCACATGATCAACACAATTAGTTCTACAACTGGAACAATAAATGGTGCAAGGATTATGGGTAGGTGTTGCTCTTTCAAAAATAAAATGAAAGTTACAAATCATAATCATTTTGTTTAATTTATTAATTTCCCATCCGTTCGCTGATGATTATCTTTCTTGCATCAATGCAGAGAACAAAAAGTAAGATTCTCTCCTTCACAGTTTCTTTATTGAGCGAGGGTTTTACAATTGATATGAACATTGCCATTCACACTCACTTCATTTCAACATGCTTAATTTATTTTGGCTCAAATTAATACTGGGATTATTTGGGACTGATCCAATATGAGCTGTGTGACATTTTTCTCTTCATGATATAATTCAGTTTTTTGTTAACAATTTTTGTTCTAAATCGATCAGAATTGTATGACGACAGTGCAGTAATTTTTCTATATATTTGATAATTTAGCCTTGCGGTTTTAGGCTTGAATAACTCAGGAATTTGCGGATTGGATAGAATTATAACTTCAAGAATAGAACTTTGGATAGAATTATGAGAACAAAGAACAAAGAAATGTACAGCACAGGAACAGGCCCTTCGGCCCTCCATGCCCATGCCGACCATGCTGCCCGACTAAACGACAATATTCTACACTTCCTGGGTCCGTATCCCTCTATTCCCATCCTGTTCATGTATTTGTCAAGATGCCACTTAAATGTCACTATCGTCCCTGCTTCCACCACCTCCTCCAGTAGCGTGTTCCAGGCACCCACTACCCTATGTGTAAAAAACCTGCCTCGTTCATCTACTCTAAACCTTGCCCCTCGCACCTTAAACCTATGCCCCCTAGTAATTGACCCCTCTACCCTGGGGAAAAGCCTCTGACTATCCACTCTGTCTATGCCCCTCATAATTTTGCAGACCTCCATCAGGTCGGCCCTCAACCTCCGTCGTTCCAGTAAGAACAAATCGAGTTTATTCAACCGCTCCTCATAGCTAATGCCCTCCATACCAGGCAACATACTGGTAAATCTCTTCTGCACCCTCTCTAAAGCCTCCACATCCTTCTGGTATTGTGGCCACCAGAATTGAACACTCGGGACATTCTTGACCAGCAGGTATGTTGGAAATATTTAACCAAACTCATTGTTTAGAATGATCACATTTGTCGTTACAAAAATCCAGCTACAGGACTATCCAAGCCAATAGTCTGACTGACTTGCCCCGATGTTGATCATTGCCTTCACTGCTGACTGTAAACAGGTTGGGGATGTAAATATGGTTTACCATGGGGATACTCACAGTTGCTCATTCAATACGGTTCATTCATTCCCTATCTTACAGGAATAATAAAAAAGGGAGAGGTTTTCCTTGGCAGGATCTAAGGTTTGCTGTTCTCATTTTTCATAGGGTCAGCTGAAACTTTCGGCAACTACAAAATTTGAGAAACACCAATTTCTGCTGCGTTTTGGAGAACAAATATATATAGTTTCTTCAGCGAGTAATTTCAAAAACAGAAAAGTCACCTAATTAATACTTTGTAGTGAGGGATTGGATGTCGATGTATACTGTAATAGTGCATTGAAGGGATTGTTTGGCTATCATCAATATTTATTGCTCCAACTCTGTCATTGTATTTTAGGGGGAATGAAATATATAAAATTAAAGCTAATCCTTTACCTGGATAAGTATTGTAATCTGTGGAACAAACAGATTGAAGTTAACATTGTTTGCAAAGATTGAATTGGAAAACTTCATTCACACAAAACCAGTTCAATAATTGGTAACTTACACGTCGCACAGTTGTTGAGTTATTAGTTATTTTCTAAATATTATAGGACATTGCTCGTCTTATTTTTTTAGTAGTTTATTGCACGTTCCAGATGATTCAAATTAATGTCAAATTATCTTGCACTAAAGTGTATATTTACACGATTTACACTAAAGTGTAAAATGTATATTCCCCACCTTTAGAATTACAACGGTGCAGATTTTCACAAACGAAACAAATTTGATCTTTCACTTTTCCTTCATTTCAATTGATTTAAGTTCACTTTATCCCCAGAACAGGTAATGTACAAACTATGTGACATTCCTTTGTCTGCTGTTCACCACAGCGTTTAGCTGTGACAACAATGAAATAATGCTGAGTATTTTTCTTCTTGCTAAACTATAAAGTTGTAGATATTTACATGTTTGTCTGATTAATCCGTGCCACAGGACAGCACTGAATTCAATAGCTGAGGCCATCATTGATTATTTGGAATTATATGTTCACGTGACTGCCTGGGTGTTGACGTGTCCAGCAGGTAACACAACATATTTGGCATGTCGTGACCATTGATTTTATTACAGTCCTCACACAGTGTGGGAGGGAGATGCAGTTCACCATGGTTTTTCCCACAGTCGGCATATGTGAACAGTTTGTGTGCCCTCCTATCGGGATTACAAAGTGAGTGGCTGGAGGCTGGGTTTGACTGAGCAGGATCTGAAATTTGCTGTTATCAATGGGCGGCACGGTAGCACAGTGGTTAGCACTGTTGCTTCACAGCTCCATGGTCCCAGGTTCGATTCCTGGCTTAGGTCACTGTCTGTGCAGAATCTGCACGGGTTTCCTCCGGGTATCTGGGGCGAAATTCTCCGGTATCGGCGCGATGTCCGCCGACTGGCGCCCAATACGGCGCAAATCAGTCGGGCATCGCGCCGCCCCAAAGGTGCGGAATGCTGCGCATCTTTGGGGACCGAGCCCCAACGTTGTGGGGCTAGGCCGGCGCCAGACGAATTTCCGCCCAGCCAGCTGGCGGAAAAGGCCTTTGGTGCCCCGCCAGCTGGCGCGGAAATGACATCTCCGGGCGGCGCATGCGCGGGAGCGTTAGCGGGCGCTCACGGCACCCCGTGCAAGCGCTGTGGAGGGAGTCTCTTCCGCCTCCGCCATGTTTCCTCCCACAAGTCCCGAAAGACGTGCTGTTTGCAGAATTGGACATTCTGAATTCTCCCTCAGTGTACCTGAACAGTCGCTGGAATGTGGCGACGCAGTGCTTTTCACGGTAACATCATTGCTGTGTTACTGTAAGCCCACTTGTGACAATAAGGATTATAATTATTATTGTTATTATAATTTCATGGGGTCAGCTGAATATTTAATTAATTAGAACGCTTGGTTTATGTAATTTCTGCTGCATCTTCTGATAACAGAAACATATTTATATTTTGATCAATAATTTCAATAATAGGGAATGAACCCCATGAATACTTTGTAACAAGGGAGTAGATGTCAATGTGCAGAGTGATGGGGCAAGGATGGGATTTGTGATTGGCTGTCATCGACATTTTTATTGTTCAGTGCCTGAGTCCTTACTCCTTTTTGAGAAACTGATCAGTAAAATTAAAGACATTACCATACTGATGGAAGTTGTATTCTGTGGAAAGAATAGATTGGTATTAACAGTTTTTGGAGAAAATGTATTGGAAATCCACATGTTCAACACAATTAGTTCTACAACTTAAACAATAAATGGTGCAAGGATTATGGGTATGTGTTGCTCTTTCAAAAATTAAATGAAAGTTACAAATCATAATCATTTTGTTTAATTTATTAATTTCCCATTCGTTCGCTGATGATTATCTGCCTTGCATCAATGCAGAGAACAAAAAGTAAGATTCTCTCCTTCACAGTTTCTTTATTGAGCGAGGGTTTTACAATTGATCTGAACATTGCCATTCACACTCGCATCATTTCAACATGCTTAATTTATTTTGGCTCTAATTTATACTGGGATTATTTGGGACTGATCCAATATGAGTTGTGTGACATTTTTCTCTTCATTATAAAATTCAGCTTTTTGTTAACAATTTTTGTTCTAAATCGATCAGAATTGTATGACGACAGTGCAGTAATTTTTCTATATATTTGTTAATTTAGCTTTGCGGTTTTAGGCTTGAATAACTCAGGAATTTGCAGATTGGATAGAATTATAACTTCAAAGAACAAGAACAGAGAACAAAGAAAGGTTCAGCACAGGAACAGGCCCTTCGGCCCCCCAAGCCCATGCCGACCATGCTGCCCGACTAAACGACAATCTTCTACACTTCCTGCGTCCGTATCCCTCTATTCCCATCCTGTTCATGTATTTGTCAAGATGCCCCTTAAATGTCACTATCATCCCTGCTTCCACCACCTCCTCCTGTAGCGAGATCCAGGCACCCACTACCCTCTGTGTAAAAAGCTTGCCTCGTTCATCTACTCTAAACCTTGCCCCTCGCACCTTAAACCTATTCCCCCTAGTAATTGACCCCTCTACCCTGGGGAAAAGCCTCTGACTATCCACTCTGTCTATGCCCCTCATAATTTTGCAGACCTCCATCAGGTCGCCCCTCAACCTCCGTCGTTCCAGTGAGAACAAATCGAGTTTACTCAACCGCTCCTCATAGCTAATGTCCTCCATACCAGGCAACATACTTGTAAATCTCTTCTGCACCCTCTCTAAAGCCTCCACATCCATCTGGTATTGTGGCCACCAGAATTGAACATTCGGGACATTCGTGACCAGCAGGTATGTTGGAAATATTTAACCCAACTCATTGTTTAGAATTATCACATTTGTCGTTACAAAAATCCAGCTACTGGACTATCCAAGCCAATAGTCTGACTGACTTGCCCCGATGTTGATCATTGCCTTCACTGCTGACTATAAACAGGTTGGGGATGTAAATATGGTTCACCATGGGTATACTCACAGTTGCTCATTCAATACGGTTCATTCATTCCCTATTTTACAGGAATTATAAAGGGAGAGATTTTCCTTGGCAGGATCTAAAGTTTGCTGTTATCATTTTTCATAGGGTCAGCTGAAACTCTCGGCAACTACAAAATTTGAGAAACACCAATTTCTGCTGCGTTTTGGAGAACAAATTTCTCGTTTCTTCAGCAAGTAATTTCAAAAACAGAAAAGTCACCTAATTAATACTTTGTACTGAGGGATTGGATGTCGATGTATACTGTAATAGTGCATTGAAGGGATTGTTTGGCTATCATCAATATTTATTGCTCCAACTCTGTCATTGTATTTTAGGGGGAATGAAATATATAAAATTAAAGCTAATCCTTTACCTGGATAAGTATTGTAATCTGTGGAACAAACAGATTGAAGTTAACATTGTTTGCAAAGATTGAATTGGAAAACTTCATTCACACAAAACCAGTTCAATAATTGGTAACTTACACGTCGCACAGTTGTTGAGTTATTAGTTATTTTCTAAATATTAAAGGACATTGCTCGTCTTATTTCTTTAGTAGTTTATTGCACGTTCCAGATGATTCAAATTAATGTCAAATTATCTTGCACTAAAGTGTATATTTACACGATTTACACTAAAGTGTAAAATGTATATTCCCCACCTTTAGGATTACAACGGTGCAGATTTTCACAAACGAAACAAATTTGATCTTTCACTTTTCCTTCATTTCAATTGATTTAAGTTCACTTTATCCCCAGAACAGGTAATGTACAAACTATGTGACATTCCTTTGTCTGCTGTTCACCACAGCATTTAGCTGTGACAACAATGAAATAATGCTGATTATTTTTCTTCTTGCTAAACTATAAAGTTGTAGATATTTACATGTTTGTCTGATTAATCCGGGCCACAGGACAGCACTGAATTCAATAGCTGAGGCCATCACTGATTATTTGGAATTGTATGTTCACGTGACTGCCTGGGTGTTGACGTGTCCAGCAGGTAACACAACATATTTGGCATGTTGTGACCATTGATTATATTACAGTCCTCACACAGTGTGGGAGGGAGATGCAGTTTACCATGGTTCTTCCCACAGTCGGCATATACAAACATCTTCTGTGCCCTCCTATCGGGATGACGAAGTGAGAGGCTGGAGGCTAAGTTTGACTGAGCAGGATCTGAAATTTGCTGTTATCAATGGGCGACACGGTAGCACAGTGGTTAGCACTGTTGCTTCACAGCTCCATGGTCCCAGGTTCGATTCCTGGCTTAGGTCACTGTCTGTGCAGAATCTGCACGGGTTTCCTCCGGGTATCTGGGGCGAAATTCTCCGGTATTGGCGCGATGTCCGCCGACTGGCGCCCAAAATGGCGCAAATCAGTCGGGCTTCACGCCGCCCCAAAGGTGCGGAATGCTGCGCATCATTGGGGGCCGAGCCCCAAGCTTGTGGGGCTAGGCCGGCGCCGGACGAATTTCCGCCCAGCCAGCTGGCGGAAAAGGCCTTTGGTGCCCCGGTAGCTGGCGCGGAAATGACATCTCCGGGCGGCGCATGCGCGGGAGCGTTAGCGGCCGCTCACGGCACCCCGTGCAAGCGCTGTGGAGGGAGTCTCTTCCGCCTCCGCCATGGTGGAGACCGTGGCGAAGGCGGAAGGGAAAGAATGCCCCCACGGCACAGGCCCGCCCGCGGATCGGTGTGCCCCGATCGCGGGCCAGGCCACGGTGGGGGCACCCCCCGGTGCCAGTTCACCCCGCGCCCCCCTCAGGACCCCGGAGCCTGTCCCCGCCGCCTTGTCACGCCGGTAAGGTAGGTGGTTCAATTTACGCCGGCGAGGCAGGCATTTTAGCGGCGGGACTTCGGCCCATCCGGGCCGGAGAATCGCGGTGGGGGGCCCGCCAAACGGCGCGGCGCGATTCCCGCCCCTGCCGAATATCCGTGCGGGAGAATTCGGCAACCGGCGGGGGCGGGATTCACGCCAGCCCCCAGCGATGTCCGCCGACTGGCGCCCAAATAGACCCCCTGCCGGGTCGGAGACTCTCGCCCCATGTTTCCTCCCACAAGTCCCGAAAGACGTGTTGTTAGCTGAATTGGACATTCTGAATTCTCCCTCAGTGTACCTGAACAGTCGCTGGAATGTGGCGACGCAGTGCTTTTCACGGTAACATCATTGCTGTGTTACTGTAAGCCCACTTGTGACAATAAAGATTATAATTATTATTGTTATTATAATTTCATGGGGTCAGCTGAATATTTAATTAATTAGAACGCTTGGTTTATGTAATTTCTGCTGCATCTTCTGATAACAGAAACATATTTGCATTTTGATCAATAATTTCAATAATAGGGAATGAACCCCATGAATACTTTGTAACAAGGGAGTAGATGTCAATGTGCAGAGTGATGGGGCAAGGATGGGATTTGTGATTGGCTGTCATCGACATTTTTATTGTTCAGTGTCTGTGTCCTTATTCCTTATTGAGAAACTGATCAGTAAAATTAAAGACATTACCATACTGATGGAAGTTGTATTCTGTGGAAAGAATAGATTGGTATTAACAGTTTTGGGAGAAAACGTATTGGAAATCCACATGATCAACACAATTAGTTCCACAACTGGAACAATAAATGGTGCAAGGATTATGGGTAGGTGTTGCTCTTGCAAAAATTAAATGAAAGTTACAAATCATAATCATTTTGTTTAATTTATTCATTTCCCATCCATTCGCTGATGATTTTCTGCCTTGCATCAATGCAGAGAACAAAAAGTAAGATTCTCTCCTTCACAGTTTCTTTATTGAGCGAGGGTTTTACAATTGATATGAACATTGCCATTCACACTCACTTCATTTCAACATGCTTAATTTATTTTGGCTCAAATTAATACTGGGATTATTTGGGACTGATCCAATATGAGCTGTGTGACATTTTTCTCATCATGATATAATTCAGTTTTTTGTGAACAATTTTTGTTCTAAATCGATCAGAATTGTATGACGACAGTGCAGTAATTTTTCTATATATTTGATAATTTAACCTTGCAGTTTTAGGCTTGAATAACTCAGGAATTTGCGGATTGGATAGAATTATAACTTCAAGAATAGAACTTTGGATAGAATTATGAGAACAAAGAACAAAGAAATGCACAGCATAGAAACAGGCCCTTCGGCCCTCCATGCCCATGCCGACCATGCTGCCCGACTAAACGACAATATTCTACACTTCCTGGGTCCGTATCCCTCTATTCCCATCCTGTTCATGTATTTGTCAAGATGCCCCTTAAATGTCACTATCGTCCCTGCTTCCACCACCTCCTCCAGTAGCGAGTTCCAGGCACCCACTACCCTCTGTGTAAAAAACCTGCCTCGTTCATCTACTCTAAACCTTGCCCCTCGCACTTTAAACCTATGCCCCCTAGTAATTGACCCCTCTACCCTGGGGAAAAGCCTCTGACTATCCACTCTGTCTATGCCCCTCATAATTTTGCAGACCTCCATCAGGTCGGCCCTCAACCTCCGTCGTTCCAGTGAGAACAAATCGAGTTTATTCAACCGCTCCTCATAGCTAATGCCCCCCATACCAGGCAACATACTGGTAAATCTCTTCTGCACCCTCTCTAAAGCCTCCACATCCTTCTGGTATTGTGGCCACCAGAATTGAACACTCGGGACATTCTTGACCAGCAGGTATGTTGGAAATATTTGACCCAACTCATTGTTTAGAATGATCACATTTGTCGTTACAAAAATCCAGCTACTGGACTATCCAAGCCAATAGTCTGACTGACTTGCCCCGATGTTGATCATTGCCTTCACTGCTGACTGTAAACAGGTTGGGGATGTAAATACGGTTTACCATGGGTATACTCACAGTTGCTCATTCAATACGGTTCATTCATTCCCTATCTTACAGGAATTATAAAGGGAGAGGTTTTCCTTGGCAGGATCTAAAGTTTGCTGTTATCATTTTTCACAGGGTCAGCTGAAACTCTCGGCAACTACAAAATTTGAGAAACACCAATTTCTGCTGCGTTTTGGAGAACAAATATATATAGTTTCTTCAGCGAGTAATTTCAAAAACAGAAAAGTCACCTAATTAATACTTTGTAGTGAGGGATTAGATGTCGATGTATACTGTAATAGTGCATTGAAGGGATTGTTTGGCTATCATCAATATTTATTGCTCCAACTCTGTCATTGTATTTAATGGGGAATGAAATATATAAAATTAAAGCTAATCCTTTACCTGGATAACTATTGTAATCTGTGGAACAAACAGATTGAAGTTAACATTGTTTGCAAAGATTGAATTGGAAAACTTCATTCACACAAAACCAGTTCAATAATTGGTAACTTACACGTCGCACAGTTGTTGAGTTATTAGTTATTTTCTAAATATTAAAGGACATTGCTCGTCTTATTTTTTTAGTAGTTTATTGCACGTTCCAGATGATTCAAATTAATGTCAAATTATCTTGCACTAAAGTGTATATTTACACGATTTACACTAAAGTGTAAAATGTATATTTCCCACCTTTAGGATTACAACGGTGCAGATTTTCACAAACGAAACAAATTTGATCTTTCACTTTTCCTTCATTTCAATTGCTTTAAGTTCACTTTATCCCCAGAACAGGTAATGTACAAACTATGTGACATTCCTTTGTCTGCTGTTCACCACAGCGTTTAGCTGTGACAACAATGAAATAATGCTGATTATTTTTCTTCTTGCTAAACTATAAAGTTGTAGATATTTACATGTTTGTCTGATTAATCCGTGCCACAGGACAGCACTGAATTCAATAGCTGAGGCCATCATTGATTATTTGGAATTGTATGTTCACGTGACTGCTTGGGTGTTGACGTGTCCAGCAGTTAACACAAAATATTTGGCATGTCGTGACCATTGATTTTATTACAGTCCTCACACAGTGTGGGAGGTAGATGCAGTTCACCATGGTTTTTCCCACAGTCGGCGTATGTGAACAGTTTGTGTGCCCTCCTATCGGGATTACAAAGTGAGTGGCTAGAGGCTGGGTTTGACTGAGCAGGATCTGAAATTTGCTGTTATCAATGGGCGGCACGGTAGCACAGTGGTTAGCACTGTTGCTTCACAGCTCCACGGTCCCAGGTTCGATTCCTGGCTTGGGTCACTGTCTGTGCGGAATCTACATGGGTTTCCTCCGGGTGCTCATGTTTCCTCCCACAAGTCCCGAAAGACGTGCTGTTAGCTGAATTGGACATTCTGAATTCTCCCTCAGTGTACCTGAACAGTCGCTGGAATGTGGCGACGCGGTGCTTTTCACGGTAACATCATTGCTGTGTTACTGTGAGCCCACTTGTGACAATAAAGATTATAATTATTATTGTTATTATATTTTCATGGAGTCAGCTGAAGATTTAATTAATTAGAAAGCTTGGTTTATGTAATTTCTGTTGCATCTTCTGATAACAGAAACATATTCATATTTTGATCAATAATTTCAACAATAGGGAATCAACCCCATGAATACTTTGTAACAAGGGAGTAGATGTCAATGTGCAGAGTGATGGGGCAAGGTTGGGATTTGTGATTGGCTGTCATCGACATTTTTATTGTTCAGTGCCTGAGTCCTTATTCCTTTTTGAGAAACTGATCAGTAAAATTAAAGACATTACCATACTGATGGAAGTTGTATTCTGTGGAAAGAATAGATTGGTATTAACAGTTTTTGGAGAAAACGTATTGGAAATCCACATGTTCAACACAATTAGTTCCACAACTGGAACAATAAATGGTGCAAGGATTATGGGTAGGTGTTGCTCTTTCAAAAATTAAATGAAAGTTACAAATCATAATCATTTTGTTTAATTTATTAATTTCCCCTCCGTTCGCTGATGATTATCTGCCTTGCATCAATGCAGAGAACAAAAAGTAAGATTCTCTCCTTCACAGTTTCTTTATTGAGCGAGGGTTTTACAATTGATCTGAACATTGCCATTCACACTCGCATCATTTCAACATGCTTAATTTATTTTGGCTCTAATTTATACTGGAATTATTTGGGACTGATCCAATATGAGCTGTGTGACATTTTTCTCTTCATTATAAAATTCAGCTTTTTGATAACAATTTTTGTTCTAAATCGATCAGAATTGTATGACGACAGTGCAGTAATTTTTCTATATATTTGTTAATTTAGCTTTGCGGTTTTAAGCTTGAATAACTCAGGAATTTGCGGATTGGATAGAATTATAACTTCAAAGAACAAGAACAAAGAACAAAGAAAAGTACAGCACATGAACAGGCCCTTCGGCCCTCCAAGTCCATGCCGACCATGCTGCCCGACTAAACTACAATCTTCTACTCTTCCTGCGTCCGTATCCCTCTATTCCCATCCTATTCATGTATTTGTCAAGATGCCCCTTAACTGTCACTATCGTCCCTGCTTCCACCACCTCCTCCGGTAGCAAGTTCCAGGCACCCACTACCCTCTGTGTACAAAATTTGCCTCGTTCATCTACTCTAAACCTTGCCCCTCGCACCTTAAACCTATGCCCCCTAGTAATTGACCCCTCTACCCTGGGGAAAAGCCTCTGACTATCCACTCTGTCTATGCCCCTCATAATTTTGCAGACCTCCATCAGGTCGGCCCTCAACCTCCGTCGTTCCAGTGAGAACAAATCGAGTTTATTCAACCGCTCCTCATAGCTAATGCCCTCCATACCAGGCAACATACTGGTAAATCTCTTCTGCACCCTCTCTAAAGCCTCCACATCCTTCTGGTATTGTGGCCACCAGAATTGAACACTCGGGACATTCTTGACCAGCAGGTACGTTGGAAATATTTGACCCAACTCATTGTTTAGAATGATCACATATGTCGTTACAAAAATCCAGCTACAGGACTATCCAAGCCAATAGTCTGACTGACTTGCCCTGATGTTGATCATTGCCTTCACTGCTGACTGTAAACAGGTTGGGGAGGTAAATGCGGTTTACCATGGGTATGCTCACAGTTGCTCATTCAATACATTTCATTCATTCCCTATCTTACAGGAATTATAAAGGGAGAGGTTTTCCTTGGCAGGATCTAAGGTTTGCTGTTATCATTTTTCATAGGGTCAGCTGAAACTCTCGGCAACTACAAAACTTGAGAAACACCAATTTCTGCTGCGTTTTGGAGAACAAATTTATATAGTTTCTTCAGCGAGTAATTTCAAAAACAGAAAAGTCACCTAATTAATACTTTGTACTGAGGGATTGGATGTCGATGTATACTGTAATAGTGCATTGAAGGGATTGTTTGGCTATCATCAATATTTATTGCTCCAACTCTGTCATTGTATTTTAGGGGGAATGAAATATATAAAATTAAAGCTAATCCTTTACCTGGATAAGTATTGTAATCTGTGGAACAAACAGATTGAAGTTAACATTGTTTGCAAAGATTGAATTGGAAAACTTCATTCACACAAAACCAGTTCAATAATTGGTAACTTACACGTCGCACAGTTGTTGAGATATTAGTTATTTTCTAAATATTATAGGACATTGCTCGTCTTATTTTTTTAGTAGTTTATTGCACGTTCCAGATGATTCAAATTAATGTCAAATTATCTTGCACAAAAGTGTATATTTACACTATTTACACTAAAGTGTAAAATGTATATTTCCCACCTTTAGGATTACAACGGTGCAGATTTTCACAAACAAAACAAATTTGATCTTTCACTTTTCCTTCATTTCAATTGCTTTAAGTTCACTTTATCCCCAGAACAGGTAATGTACAAACTATGTGACATTCCTTTGTCTGCTGTTCACCACAGCGTTTAGCTGTGACAACAATGAAAGAATGCTGATTATTTTTCTTCTTGCTAAACTATAAAGTTGTAGATATTTACATGTTTGCCTGATTAATCCGGGCCACAGGACAGCACTGAATTCAATAGCTGAGGCCATCACTGATTATTTGGAATTGTATGTTCACGTGACTGCCTGGGTGTTGACGTGTCCAGCAGTTAACACAAAATATTTGGCATGTCGTGACCATTGATTATATTACAGTCCTCACACAGTGTGGGAGGGAGATGCAGTTCACCATGGTTTTTCCCACAGTCGGCATATGTGAACAGTTTGTGTGCCCTCCTATCGGGATTACAAAGTGAGTGGCTGGAGGCTGGGTTTGACTGAGCAGGATCTGAAATTTGCTGTTATCAATGGGGGGCACGGTAGCACAGTGGTTAGCACTGTTGCTTCACAGCTCCATGGTCCCAGGTTCGATTCCTGGCTTAGGTCACTGTCTGTGCAGAATCTGCATGGGTTTCCTCCGGGTATCTGGGGCGAAATTCTCTGGTATTGGCGCGATGTCCGCCGACTGGCGCCCAAAACGGCGCAAATCAGTCGGGCATCGCGCCGCCCCAAAGGTGCGGAATGCTGCGCATCTTTGGGGGCCGAGCCCCAACCTTGTGGGGCTAGGCCAGCGCCGGACGAATTTCCGCCCAGCCAGCTGGCGGAAAAGGCCTTTGGTGCCCCGCCAGCTGGCGCTGAAATGACATCTCCGGGCGGCGCATGCGCGGGAGCGTTAGCGGCCAATCACGGCACCCCGTGCATGCGCTGTGGAGGGAGTCTCTTCCGCCACCGCCATGGTGGAGACTGTGTCGAAGGCGGAAGGGAAAGAGTGCCCCCACGGCACAAGCCCGCCCGCGGTTGGTGGGCCCCGATCGCGGGCCAGACCACTGTGGGGCCACCCCCCCGGGGCCAGTTCGCCCCGCACCCCCCACAGGACCCCGGAGCCCGCCCGCGCCGCCTTGTCCCGCCAGTAAGGTAGGTGGTTCAATTTACGCCGGCGGGACAGGCATTTTAGCGGCTGGACTTCGGCCCATCCGGGCCGGAGAATCGCGGTGGGGGGCCCGCCAACCGGCGCGGCGCGATTCCCGCCCCCGCCGAACATCCGGGGCGGGAGAATTCCGCAACCGGCGGGGGCGGGATTCACGCCAGCCCCCAGCGATTCTCCGACCCGGCAGGGGGTCGGAGAATCTCGCCCCATGTTTCCTCCCACAAGTCCCGAAAGACGTGCTGTTAGCTGAATTGGACATTCTGAATTCTCCCTCAGTGTACCTGAACAGGCGCCGGAATGTGGCGACGCAGTGCTTTTCACGGTAACATCATTGCTGTGTTACTGTAAGCCCACTTGTGACAATAAAGATTATAATTATTATTGTTATCATAATTTCATGGGGTCAGCTGAATATTTAATTAATTAGAACGCTTGGTTTATGTAATTTCTGCTGCATCTTCTGATAACAGAAACATATTTATATTTTGATCAATAATTTCAAGAATTGGGAATCAACCCCATGAATACTTTGTAACAAGGGAGCAGATGTCAATGTGCAGGGTGATGGGAAAAGGATGGGATTTGTGATTGGCTGTCATCGACATTTTTATTGTTCAGTGTCTGTGTCCTTATTCCTTGTTGAGAAACTGATCAGTAAAATTAAAGACATTACCATACTGATGGAAGTTGTATTCTGTGGAAAGAATAGATTGGTATTAACAGTTTTTGGAGAAAATGTATTGGCAATCCACATGATCAACACAATTAGTTCTACAACTGGAACAATAAATGGTGCAAGGATTATGGGTAGGTGTTGCTCTTTCAAAAATTAATTGAAAGTTACAAATCATAATCATTTTGTTTAATTTATTAATTTCCCATCCGTTCGCTGATGATTATCTGCCTTGCATCAATGCAGAGAACAAAAAGTAAGATTCTCTCCTTCACAGTTTCTTTATTGAGCGTGGGTTTTACAATTGATCTGAACATTGCCATTCACACTCACTTCATTTCAACATGCTTAATTTATTTTGGCTCTAATTTATACTGGGATTATTTGGGATTGATCCAATATGAGTTGTGTGACATTTTTCTCTTCATTACATAATTCAGTTTTAAAAAAAACAATTTTTGTTCTAAATCGATCAGAATTGTATGACAACAGTGCAGTAACTTTTCTATATATTTGATAATTTAACCTTGCGGCTTTAGGCTTGAATAACTCAGGAATTTGCAGATTGGATAGAATTATAACTTCAAAGAACAAGAATAAAGAGCAAAGAAAAGTACAGCACAGGAACAGGCCCTTCGGCCCCCCAAGCCCATGCCGACCATGCTGCCCGACTAAACTACAATCTTCTACACTTCCTGGGTCCGTATCCCTCTATTCCTATCCTATTCATGTATTTGTCAAGATGCCCCTTAAATTTCACTACCATCCCTGCTTCCACCACCTCCTCCGGTAGCGAGTTCCAGGCACCCACTACCCTCTGTGTAAAAAACTTGCCTCGTTCATCTACTCTAAACCTTGCCCCTCGCACCTTAAACCTATGCCCCCTAGTAATTGACCCCTCTACCCTGGGGAAAAGCCTCTGACTATCCACTCTGTCTATGCCCCTCATAATTTTGCAGACCTCTATCTGGTCGCCCCTCAACCTCCGTCATTCCAGTGAGAACAAACCGAGGTTATTCAACCGCTCCTCATAGCTAATGCCCTCCATACCAGGCAACATACTGGTAAATCTCTTCTGCACCCTCTCTAAAGCCTCCACTTCCTTCTGGTAGTGTGGCGACCAGAATTGAACACTCGGGACGTTCTTGACCAGCAGGCATGTTGGAAATATTTGACCCAACTCATTGTTTAGAATGATCACATTTGTCGTTACAAAAATCCAGCGACTGGACTATCCCAGCCCATAGTCTGACTGGCTTGCCCCGATGTTGATCATTGCCTTCACTGCTGACTGTCAACAGGTTGGGGATGTAAATACGGTTTACCATGGGTATTCTCACAGTTGCTCATTCAATACGGTTCATTCATTCCCTATCTTACAGGAATTATAAAGGGAGAGGTTTTCCTTGGCAGGATTTAAAGTTTGCTGTTATCATTTTTCACAGGGTCAGCTGAAACTCTCGGCAACTACAAAATTTGAGAAACACCAATTTCTGCTGCGTTTTGGAGAACAAATATATATAGTTTCTTCAGCGAGTAATTTCAAAAACAGAAAAGTCACCTAATTAATACTTTGTAGTGAGGGATTAGATGTCGATGTATACTGTAATAGTGCATTGAAGGGATTGTTTGGCTATCATCAATATTTATTGCTCCAACTCTGTCATTGTATTTTATGGGGAATGAAATATATAAAATTAAAGCTAATCCTTTACCTGGATAACTATTGTAATCTGTGGAACAAACAGATTGAAGTTAACATTGTTTGCAAAGATTGAATTGGAAAACTTCATTCACACAAAACCAGTTCAATAATTGGTAACTTACACGTCGCACAGTTGTTGAGTTATTAGTTATTTTCTAAATATTAAAGGACATTGCTCGTCTTATTTTTTTAGTAGTTTATTGCACGTTCCACATGATTCAAATTAATGTCAAATTATCTTGCACTAAAGTGTATATTTACACTATTTACACTAAAGTGTAAAATGTATATTCCCCACCTTTAGAATTACAACGGTGCAGATTTTCACAAACGAAACAAATTTGATCTTTCACTTTTCCTTCATTTCAATTGATTTAAGTTCACTTTATCCCCAGAACAGGTAATGTACAAACTATGTGACATTCCTTTGTCTGCTGTTCACCACAGCATTTAGCTGTGACAACAATGATATAATGCTGATTATTTTTCTTCTTGCTAAACTATAAAGTTGTAGATATTTACATGTTTGTCTGATTAATCCGGGCCACAGGACAGCACTGAATTCAATAGCTGAGGCCATCACTGATTATTTGGAATTGTATGTTCACGTGACTGCCTGGGTGTTGACGTGTCCAGCAGTTAACACAAAATATTTGGCATGTCGTGACCATTGATTTTATTACAGTCCTCTCACAGTGCGGGAGGTAGTTGCAGTTCACCATGGTTTTTCCCACAGTCGGCGTATGTGAACAACTTGTGTTCGATATATACTGTAATAGTGCATTGAAGGGATTGTTTGGCTATCATCAATATTTATTGCTCCAACTCTGTCACTGTACTTTAGGGGCAATGAAATATATAAAATTAAAGCTAATCCTTTACCTGGATAAGTATTGTAATCTGTGGAACAACCAGATTGAAGTTTTCAAAGTGAGAGGCTGGAGGCTAGGTTTGACTGAGCAGGATCTGAAATTTGCCAATATCAATGGGCGGCACGGTAGCACAGTGGTTAGCACTGTTGCTTCACAGCTCCAGGTTCCCAGGTTCGATTCCTGGCTTGGGTCACTGTCTGTGCGGAATCTACATGGGTTTCCTCCGGGTATCATGTTTCCTCCCACAAGTCCCGAAAGACGTGCTTTTAGCTGAATTGGACATTCTGAATTCTCCCTCAGTGTACCTGAACAGTCGCTGGAATGTGGCGACGCAGTGCTTTTCACGGTAACATCATTGCTGTGTTACTGTAAGCCTACTTGTGACAATAAAGATTATAATTATTATTGTTATTATAATTTCATGGGGTCAGCTGAATATTTAATTAATTGGAACGCTTGGTTTATGTAATGTCTGCTGCATCTTCTGATAACATTTTTATTGTTCAGTGTCTGTGTCCTTATTCCTTGTTGAGAAACTGATCAGTAAAGTTAAAGACATTACCATACTGATGGAAGTTGTAATCTGTGGAAAGAATAGATTGGTATTAACAGTTTTTGGAGAAAACGTATTGGAAATCCACATGATCAACACAATTAGTTCCACAACTGGAACAATAAATGATGCAAGGATTATGGGTAGGTGTTGCTCTTTCAAAAATTAAATGAAAGTTACAAATCATAATCATTTTATTGAATTTGTTAATTTCCCATCCGTTTATTGATGCTGATCTGTGTTGCATCAATGCAGAGAACCAACTATAAAATTATCTCCTTCACAGTTACTTGCTCTGAACATTGCCATTCGTACGCACTTCATTTCAACATACTTAAGTTATTTATGGTTCTAATTTATACGAGGATTGTTTGCGAGTTGTGTGATATTCTTCTCTTTGTTATATAATGCTTTTTGGTCAATAGGTTTTGTCCCAAAACGATCAGAACTGTATGATGACAGTGCAGTAACTTTTCTATATATTTGATAAATTGGCCTTGCGGTCTGGTTAATGGCCACTGAGCAGGGCAGGACACACTTGTGTAACTCAGAAAGCTCTGTATTGGATATAATTAAACTTCACCCTGTTCCTCGATGTTGACCAGCAGGCATGTTGGAAATATTTGACACAGCTATTGGATAAAACTATCTCATTTGCTGTTAAAAACATCCAGCTCCTGTACTATCCCAGCCCATAGTCTGAATGACTTGCCCCGATGTTGATCACTGCCTTCACTGCTGAGTGTAAACAGGTTGGGGAGGTAAATGCGGTTTACCATGGATATTCTCACTGTTGCTCTTTGAATACTGTTCATTCATTCCCTGTGTTACATGAATCAAAAAGGGAGAGGTCTTGCTTGGCAGGATCTAAGGTTTGCTGTTATCATTTTTCATTGGGTCAGCTGAAACTCTCGGCAACCACAAAATTTGAGAAATACCAATTTCTGTTGCATTTTGGAGAAGAAAAATATATAGATTCTTCAGCGAGTAATTTCAAGAATGGAAAATTCACCGAATTAATACTTTGTACTGAGTGATTAGATGTCGATGTATACTGTAATAGTTCATTGAGGGGATTGTTTGGCTATCATCAATATTTATTGCTCCAACAGTGTCACACTAGTTTATGGAGAGTGAAATAAATAAAAGATAAAACTTTACCTGGATAATAATTGTAAGCTGTGGAACAAACAGATTGAAGTTAACATTGTTTGCAAAGATTGAATTGGAAAACTTCATTCACACAAAACCAGTTCAATAATTGGTAACTTACACGTTGCACAGTTGTTGAGTTATTAGATATTTTCTAAATATTAAAGGACATTGCTCGTCTTATATTTTTAGCAGTTTATTGCACATTCCACATGATTCAAATGAATGTCAAATTATCTTGCACAAGAGTGCAGAGTAAAATGTATATTTCCCTCGTTTAGAATCATAACGGTGCAGATTTTCAGAGTCGAAACTAATTTGATCTTTCACGTTTCCTTCATTTCTGTTCATTAAAGTTCATTTTAGCTCCAGAACAGGTAATGTACAAACTATGTGGCATTCCTATCTCTGCTGTTCACCGCAGCATTTAGCTGTGACAACAATGAAATAATGCTGATTATTTTTCTTCTTGCTGAACTATAAAGTTGTAGAAATTTGCATGTTTGTCTGATTAATCTGTGCCACAGGACAGCACTGAATTCAATAGCTGAGGCCATCATTGATTATTTGGAATTATATGTTCACGTGACTGCCTGGGTGTTGACGTGTCCAGCAGTTAACACAAAATATGTGGCATGTCGTGACCATTGATTTTATTCCAGTCCTCACACAGTGTGGAAGGTAGATGCAGATTACAATTGTTTTTCCCACAGTCGGCATATGTAAACATCTTTAGTGCCCTCCTATCGGGATCACAAAGTGGGAGGCTGGAGGCTGGGGTTGACTGAGCAGAATCTGAAACTTGCTGTTATCTATGGGCGGCACGGTAGCACAGTGGTTGGCACTGCTGCTTCACAGCGCCAGCTTCCCAGGTTTGATTCCTGGCTTTAGAACATAGAACATATAGTGCAGAAGGAGGCCATTTGGCCCATCGAGTCTGCACCGACCCACTTAAGCCCTCACTTCCACCCTATCCCCGTAACCCAATAACCCCTCCTAAACTTTTTGACAATAAAGTCAATTTAGCATGGCCAATGCACCTAACCTGCATGTCTTTGGACTGAGGGAGGAAACCGGAGCACCCGGAGGAAACCCACGCAGACACAGGGAGAACGCGCAGACTCCGCACTGACTGTGACCCAGCGGGCAATCGAACCTGGGACCCTTGCGCTGTGAAACCTCAGTGCTAATCACTTGTGCTACCATGCTGCTTTGGCCACTGTCTGTGCGGAGTCTGCATGTGCTCCCCGTGTCTGCGTGGGTTTCCTCTCACAAGTCCTGAAAGACGTGCTGTTAGCTGAATTAGACATTCTGAATTCTCCTTCCGTGTATCCGAACAGGCGCCGGAATCTGTTGAAGAGGAGCTTTTCACGGTAACATCATTGCAGTGTTAATGTAAACCTACTTGTGACAATAAAGATTATAATTATTATTGTTATTATAATTTCATGGTGTCAGGTGAATATTCATTTAATTAGAAAGTTTGATTTATGTAATTTCATCTGCATCTTCTGATAACAGAAACATATTCATGTTTTGACCAATAATTACAAGAATAGGGAATCAACCCCATGAATACTTTGGAACAAGGGAGTAGATGTCAATGTGCAGGATGATGGGGCAAGGATGGGATTTGTGATTGGCTGTCATCAACATCTTTTAGTGTCTGTGTCCTTATTTCTTGTTGAGAAACTGATCAGTAAAAGTAAAGACATTACCATGGGAGTGGCCGTGGTATCCTGCGGAAAGAATAGATTGGTGTTAACACGTTTTGAGAGAATCGATTGGAAATCCACATGTTCAACACAATTAGTTCTACAACTGGAACAATAAATGGTGCACGGATGATGGGTAGGTTTTGCTCTTTCAAAAAGAAATTAAAATTACAAATCATAATCATTTAATTTTAGTTTATTAATTTCCATCTGTTCACAGATGAATATTCGTCTTGCATCAATGCAGAGAGTAAAATAAAAAATTCTCTCCTCACAGTTTCTTTACTGAGCTAAGTTTTTACTATTGACATGAACATTGCCATTCACACTCACTTCATTCAACATACTTAAGGTATTTATGGCTCAAATTTATACTGGGATTATTTGGGGCTGATCCAGTATGGGTTGTGTGACATTCTTCTCTTTATTATATAATGCAGTTATTTGTTAACAATTTATTGTTCCAAAACAATCAGAACTGTATGACGACAGTTCAGTAACTTTTCTATATATTTGATAAATTAGCCTTGCGGTCTGGTTAATGGCCACAGAGCAGGGCAGGACACACTTGAGTAACTCAGAAAGCTCTGTATTGGATAGAATTATAGCTTCACCCTGTTCCTCGATGTTGACCAGCAGGCATGTTGGAAATATTTGACACAGCTGATTGGATAGAAGTATCTCATTTGCTTTTAAAAACATCCAGCGACTGTACTATTCCAGCCCATAGTCTGAATGACTTGCCCCGATGTTGATCATTGCCTTCACTGCTGAGTGTAAGCAGGTTGGGGAGGTAAATGCGGTTTACCATGGGTATTCTCACTGTTGCTGTCTTTCAATACTGTTCAATCATTCTCAGTGTTACAGGGATCATAACGAGAGGGGTCTTGCTTGGCAGGATCTAAAGTTTGCTGCAATCATTTTCCATAGGTTCAGCTGAAACTTTCAGCAAATACAAAATTTGAGAAATGCCAGTTTCGGCGGCGTGTTGGAGAACAAAAATATATATTTCCTTTGGCTAATAATTTCAAGAACAGAAAGTTCACCTAATTAATACATTGTAAGGAGGGATTAGATGTTGATGTGTACTGTAGTAGTGCATTGAGGGGTTTGTTTGGTTATCATCAATACTTATTGCTCCATCACTCTCACTTATTGGAGAGTGAAATATATAATATTAAAGGTAATTCTTTACCAGGGTAATAACCATAATCTGTGGAGGAAGCAGACCAAAGTTAACACTGTTTGCAATGAATGAATTGGGAAACTACAGTTACCCAAAACCAACTCAGTAATCCGTACCTTACACATTGCACAGTTGTTGGGTTATAATTTCTTTTCCACATATTGAAGGAACATTGCTGTGCATATTGTCTTAGCAGTTTACTGGTCCTTACTCGTGATTCAGATGAACATCTAATTATCTTGCACTAAAATACAGCGTAGAATGTATATTTCCCTCCTTCAGGATTATAACAGTAACGATTTTCACAAACAAAACTGACCTTACCATTCATTTTCACCATTTCAATTGATTTACGTTCATTTTAGCTCCAGAACAGATAATGTACAAACTATGTGACATTCCTTTGTCTGATATTCACCACAGCGTGTCGCTGTTCATTGTGACAAAAATGGAGGAATGCTGATTATTTATCACTTTGCTAAACTATCAAGTTGTATAAATTTGCATGTATGTCTGATTAATCCATACCCAATACCACAGAGCAGCACTAAACTCAATAGCTGTGGCCATCATTGATTGTTTAGAATGATATGTTCCCATGCTGCCTGGATGTTGACGTGTCCACCAGTTAACACAATATATTAGGCATATTGTGACCATTGATTTTATTACAGTCCTCACACAGTGTGGGAGGGAGATGCAGTTCACCATGGATTTCCCCACAGTCGATGTGTGCAAATATCTTTTGTGTCGTATCGGGATCACAAAGTGAGAGGCTGGGTTTGACTGAGCAGGTTCTGAAATTTGGTGCTGTCATATTTCATTGGGTCAGCTGAATATTTAATTAATGAGAAAGCTTGGATGATGTAATTTCTGCTGCATCTTCTCATAACAGAAACATACTCAATTCTTGACTAGTAATTTCAATAAAAGCAAATAAACCCCATGAGTACTGTGTAACAAGGGAGTAGATGTCAATGTGCAGGGTGATGGGGCAGGGATGGGATTTGTGATTGGCTGTCATCAACATCTTATATTGTTCAGTGTCTGAGTCCTTATTCCTTGTTGAGAAACTGATCAGTAAAAGTAAAGACATTACCATGGGAGTGGCCGTGGTATCCTGCGGAAAGAATAGATTGGCGTTAGCATGTTTTGAGAGAATCGATTGGAAATCCACATGTTCAACACAATTAGTTCTACAACTGGAACAATAAATGGTGCAAGGATGAATGGCAGGTATTGCTCTTTCAAAAATGAAATTAAAATTACAAATCATAATCATTGTATTTTAGATTATTAATTTCCCACCTGTTCACAGATGAATATTTGTCTTGCATCAATGCAGAGAGTAAAATAAAAAATTCTCTCCTCACAGTTTCTTTATTGAACCATGCTTTTACTATTGACATGAACATTGCCATTCACACTCACTTCATTTCAACATACTTAAGGTATTTATAGCTCTAATTTATGCTGTGATTATTTGGGACTGATCCAGAATGAGTTGTGTGACATTCTTCTCTTTATTATATAATGCAGTTAATTGTTAACAATTTATTGTTCCAAAACAATCAGAACTGTATGACGAAAGTGCAGTAACTTTTCTATATATTTGATAAATTAGCCTTGCGGTCTGGTTAATGGCCACAGAGCAGGGCAGGACACACTTGAGTAACTCAGAAAGCTCTGTATTGGATAGAATTAAACTTCACCCTGTTCCTCGATGTTGACCAGCAGGCATGTTGGAAATATTTGACACAGCTGATTGGATAGAAGTATCTCATTTGCTGCTAAAAACATCCAGCTACTGTACTATCCCAGCCAATAGTCTGAATGACTTGCCCCGAAGTTGATCATTGCCTTCACTGCTGAGTGTAAACGGGTTGGGGAGGTAAATGCGGTTTACCATGGGTATTCTCACTGTTGCTGTCTTTCAATACTGTTCATTCATTCTCAATGTTACAGTGATCATAACGAGAGGGGTCTTGCTTAGCAGGATCTAAAGTTTGCTGCAACCATTTTTCATAGGTTCAGCTGAAACTTTCAGCAAATACAAAATTTGAGAAATGCCAGTTTCGGCGGCGTGTTGGAGAACAAAAATATATATTTCCTTTGGCTAATAATTTCAAGATCAGAAAGTTCACCTAATTAATACACTGTTGTGGTATATCTGGATTTCCAGAAACCCTTTGACAAGGTGCCACACAAAAGGTTGTTGCATAAGATAAAGATGCATGGCATTAAGGGGAAAGTAGTAGCATGGATAGAGGATTGGTTAATTAATAGAAAGCAAAGAGTGGGGATTAATGTGTGTTTCTCTGGTTGGCAATCAGTAGCTCGTGGTGTCCCTCAGGGATCAGTGTTGGGCCCACAACTGTTCACAATTTACTTAGATGATTTGGAGTTGGGGACCAAGGGCAATGTGTCCAGGTTTGCAGACGACACTAAGATAAGTGATAAAGCAAAAAGTGCAGATGGTACTGGAAGTCTGCAGAGGGATTTGGATAGGCTAAGTGAATGGGCTAGGGTCTGGCAGATGGAATACAATGTTGACAAATGTGAGGTTATAAATTTTGGTAGGAATAACAGCAAAAGGGATTATTATTTAAATGATAAAATATTAAAACATGCTGCTGTGCAGAGAGACTTGGGTGTGCTACTGCATGAGTCGCAAAAAGTTGGTTTTCAGGTGCAACAGGTGATTAAGAAGGCAAATGGAATTTTGTCCTTCATTGCAAGAGGGATGGAGTTTAAGAATAGGGAGGTTCTGCTGCAATTGTATAAGGTGTTAGTGAGGCCACACCTGGAGTATTGTGTTCAGTTTTGGTCTCCTTACTTGAGAAAGGATGTACTGGCACTGGAGGGTGTGCAGAGGAGATTCACTAGGTTAATCCCAGAGCTGAAGGGGTTGGATTACGAGGAGAGGTTGAGTAGACTGGGACTGTACTCCTTAGAATTTAGAAGGATGAGGAGGGATCTTATAGAAACAGATAAGATTATGAAGGGAATAGTTAGGATAGAAGCGGGCAGGTTGTTTCCACTGGCGGGTGAAAGCAGAACTAGGGGGCATAGCCACAAAATAAGGGGAAGTAGATTTAGGACTGAGTTTAGGAGGAACGTCTTCACCCAAAGGGTTGTGAATCTATGGAATTCCTTGCCCAGTGAAGCAGTAGAGGCTCCTTCATTAAAGGTTTTTAAGAGAAAGATAGATAGTTTTTTGAATAATAAAGGGATTAAGGGGAATGGTGTTCGGGCCGGAAAGTGGAGCTGAGTCCACAAAAGATCAGCCATGATCTCATTGAATGGTGGAGCAGGCTCGAGGGGCCAGATGGCCTACTCCTGCTCCTAGTTCTTATGTTCTTATGTAAGGAATGATTAGATGTTGATGTGTACTGTAGTAGTGCATTGAAGGGATTGTTTGGCTATCATCAATACTTATTGCTCCATCACTGTCATTTACTGGAGAGTGCAATATATAATATTAAAGGTAATACTTTACCAGGGTAATAACCATAATCTGTGGAGGAAGCAGATCGAAGTTAACATTGTTTGCAATGAATGAATTGGGAAACTACATTTACACAAACCAATTCAGTAATCGGTACCTTACACATTGCACAGTTGTTGGGTTATAATTTCTTTTCCACATATTGAAGGAACATTGCTGTGCATATTTTTTCAGCAGTTTAGTGATCCTTTCTCGTGATTCAGGTGAATATCTAATTATCTTGCACTAAAGTACAGAGTATTATGTATAGTTCCCTCTTCAGGATTATAACAGTAACGATTTTCACAAACGAAACAAATTTTACCTTTCAGATTTTCACCACTTCAATTGATTTACATTCATTTTAGCTCCAGAACAGGTAATGTACAAACTATGTGACATTCCTTTGTCTGATATTCACCACCGCGTGTCGCTGTTCATTGTGACAAAAATGGAGGAATGCTGATTATTTATCATTTTGCTAAACGATCAAGTTGTATAAATTTGCATGTTTGTATGATTAATCCATACCAATACCACAGAGCATCACTAAATTCAATAGCCGAGGCATCATTGATTGCTTAGAATGATATGTTCCCATGCTGCCTGGATGTTGACGTGTCCACCAGTGAACACAATATATTAGGCATATTGTGACCATTGATTTTATTACAGTCCTCACACAGTGTGGGAGGGAGATGCAGTTCACCATGGATTTCCCCACAGTCGGTGTGTGCAAAATATCTTTTGTGTCCTCCTATCGGGATCACAAAGTGAGAGGCTGGGTTTGACAGAGCGGGATCTGAAATTAGCTGCTATCATATTACATGGGGTTAGCTGAATATTTAATAAAGGAGAAAGCTTGGATGATGTAATTTCTGCTGCATCTTCTCATAACAGAAACATACTCAATTCTTGACCAGTAATTTCAATAAATGCAAATAAACCCC
The DNA here is from genome assembly GCF_047496885.1 of Scyliorhinus torazame. Classification (NCBI taxonomy): domain Eukaryota; kingdom Metazoa; phylum Chordata; class Chondrichthyes; order Carcharhiniformes; family Scyliorhinidae; genus Scyliorhinus; species Scyliorhinus torazame. Next base: position 11,303,952 of record NC_092737.1, read on the forward strand.
ATGAGTACTGTGTAAAAAGGGAGTAGATGTCAATGTGCAGGGTGATGGGGCAGGGATGGGATTTGTGATTGGCTGTCATCAGCACCTTATGTTGTTCAGTGTCTGAGACCTTGGGCATCATTCTCCGCCGGCGGGAGTCTCCGTTCTGCCGGCACCGGGGGGTTTCCCGACGACGTGGGGCTGCCCCACGACCGGCCGGTGTCACGGAGACTCCCGCCGGCCGGTCGGCGCAGAAATGTGGCGGGGCGGGTAGGAGAATTTCGCCCTTTATTCCTTATTGAGAAACAGATTAGTAAAAGTAAAGACATTACCATAGGAGTGGCCGGGGTATCCTGCGGAAAGAATAGATTGGTGTTAACACGTTTTGAGAGAATCGATTGGAAATCCACATGTTCAACACAATTAGTTCTACAACTGGAACATTAAATGGTGCAAGGATGATGGGTAGGTATTGCTCTTTCAAAAATGAAATTAAAATCGCAAATCATAATCATTGTATTTTAGATTATTAATTTCCCATCTGTTCACAGATGAATATTTGTCTTGCATCAATGCAGAGAGTAAAATAAAAAATTCTCTCCTCACAGTTTCTTTATTGAGCCATGTTTTTACTATTGACATGAACATTGCCATTCACACTCACTTCATTTCAACATACTTAAGTTACTTGTGGCTCTAATTTATACTGGGATTATTTGGGGCTGATCCAGTATGAGTTGTGTGACATTCTTCTCTTTATTATATAATGCAGTTATTTGTTAACAATTTATTGTTCCAAAACAATCAGAACTGTATGACGGCAGTGCAGTAACTTTCTATATATTTGATAAATTAGCCTTGCGGTCTGGTTAATGGCCACAGAGCAGGGCAGGACACATTTGAGTAACTCAGAAAGCTCTGTATTGGATAGAATTATAGCTTCACCCTGTTCCTCGATGTTGACCAGCAGGTATGTTGGAAATATTTGACACAGCTGATTGGATAGAAGTATCTCATTTGCTGTTAAAAACATCCAGCTCCTGGACTATCCCAGCCAATAGTCTGAATGACTTGCCCCGAAGTTGATCATTGCCTTCACTGCTGAGTGTAAACAGGTTGGGGAGGTAAATGCGGTTTACCATGGGTATTCTCACTGTTGCTGTCTTTCAATACTGTTCAATCATTCTCAGTGTTTCAGGGATCATAAAGAGAGGGGTCTTGCTTGGCAGGATCTAAAGTTTGCTGCAATCATTTTTCATAGGGTCAGCTGAAACTATCGGCAAATACAAAATTTGAGAAATGCCAGTTTCTGCGGCGTGTTGGAGAACAAAAATATATATTTCCTTTGGCTAATAATTTCAAGAACAGAAAGTTCACCTAATTAATACATTGTAAGGAGGGATTAGATGTTGATGTGTCCTGTAGTAGTGCATTGAGGGGTTTGTTTGGTTATCATCAATACTTATTGCTCCATCACTCTCACTTATTGGAGAGTGCAATATATAATATTAAAGGTAATACTTTACCAGGGAAATAACCATAATTTGTGGAGCAAGCAGATCGAAATTAACATTTTTGCAATGAGTGAATTGGGAAACTACATTTACACAAAACCAATTCAGTAATCGGTACCTTACACATTGTACAGTTGCTGGGTTATAATTTCTTTTCCACACATTGTGCATATTTTCTTAGCAGTTTAGTGATCCTTACTCGTGATTCAGGTGAATATATAATTATCTTGCACTAAAGTACAGAGTATTATGTATAGTTCCCTCTTCAGGATTATAACAGTAACGATTTTCACAAACGAAACAAATTTTACCTTTCAGATTTTCACCATTTCAATTGATTTACGTTCATTTTAGCTCCAGAACAGATAATGTACAAATTATGTGACATTCCTTTGTCTGATATTCACCACTGCGTGTCACTGTGCATTGTGACAAAAATGGAGGAATGCTGATTATTTATCATTTTGCTAAACGATCAAGTTGTATAGATTTGCATGTTTGTCTGATTAATCCATACCCATACCACAGAGCAGCACTAAATTCAATAGCTGAGGCATCATTGATTGTTTAGAATGATATGTTCCCATGCTGCCTGGATGTTGACATGTCCACCAGTGAACACAATATATTAGGCATATTGTGACCATTGATTTTATTACAGTCCTCACACAGTGTGGGAGGTAGATGCAGTTCACCATGGATTTCCCCACAGTCGGTGTGTGCAAAATATCTTTTGTGTCCTCCTATCGGGATCACAAAGTGAGAGGCTGGGTTTGACAGAGAAGGAGCTGAAATTAGCTGCTATCATATTTCATGGGGTTAGCTGAATATTTAATAAAGGAGAAAGCTTGGATGATGTAATTTCTGCTGCATCTTCTCATAACAGTAAGTTACACAATTCTTGACCAGTAATTTCAATAATGGCAAATAAACCCCATGTGTATTGTGTAACAAGGGAGTAGATGTCAATGTGCAGGGTGATGGGGCAGGGATGGGATTTGTGATTGGCTGTCATCAACATCTTATGTTGTTCAGTGTCTGTGTCCTTATTCCTTGTTGAGAAACTGATCAGTAAAAGTAAAGACATTACCATGGGAGTGGCCGGGGTATCCTGCGGAAGGAATAGATTGGTGTTAACACGTTTTGAGAGAATCGATTGGAAATCCAAATGTTCAACACAATTAGTTCTACAACTGAAACAATAAATGGTGCAAGGATGATGGGCAGGTATTGCTCTTTCAAAAATGAAATTAAAATTACAAATCATAATCATTGTATTTTAGATTATTAATTTCCCATCTGTTCACAGATGAATATTTGTCTTGCATCAATGCAGAGAGTAAAATAAAAAATTCTCTCCTCACAGTTTCTTTATTGAGCCATATTTTTACTATTGACATGAACATTGCCATTCACACTCACTTCATTTCAACATACTTAAGGTATTTATGTCTTTAATTTATACTGGGATTATTTGGGGCTGATCCAGTATGAGTTGTGTGACATTCTTCTCTTTATTATATTACTTCAGATAATTGTTAACAATTTTTGTTCCAAAACAATCAGAACTGTATGACGACAGTGCAGTAACTTTTCTATATATTTGATAAATTAACCTTGCGGTCTGGTTAATGGCCACTGAGCAGGGCAGGACACACTTGAGTAACTCAGAAAGCTCTGTATTGGATAGAATTATAGCTTCACCCTGTTCCTCGATGTTGACCAGCAGGCATGTTGGAAATATTTGACACAGCTGATTGGATAGAAGTATCTCATTTGCTGTTAAAAACATCCAGCTACTGAACTATCCAAGCCCATAGTCTGAATGACTTGCCCCGATGTTGATCACTGCCTTCACTGCTGAGTGTAGACAGGTTTGGGAGGTAAATGCGGTTTACCATGGGTACTCTCACTGTTGCTGTCTTTCAATATTGTTCAATCATTCTCAGTGTTACAGGGATCATAACGAGAGGGGTCTTGCTTGGCAGGATCTAAAGTTTGCTGCAATCATTTTTCATAGGGTCAGCTGAAACTCTCGGCAAATACAAAATTTGAGAAATGCCAGTTTCGGCGGCGTGTTGGAGAACAAAAAATATTTATTTCCTTTGGCTAATAATTTCAAGAACAGAAAGTTCACTGAATTAATACATTGTAAGGAGGGATTAGATGTTGATGTGCACTGTAGTAGTGCATTGAGGGGTTTGTTTGGTTATCATCAATACTTATTGCTCCATCACTCTCACTTATTGGAGAGTGCAATACATAATATTAAAGGTAATACTTTACCAGTGTAATAACCATAATTTGTGGAGCAAGCAGATCGAAGTTAACATTGTTTACAATGAATGAATTGGGAAACTACATTTACACAAAACCAATTCAGTAATTGATACCTTACGCATTGTACAGTTGCTGGGTTATAATTTCTTTTCCACACATTAGAACATAGAACATAGAAAATACAGCACAGAACAGGCCCTTCGGCCCACGATGTTGTGCCGAACCTTTGTCCTAGATTAATCATAGATTATCATTGAATTTACAGTGCAGAAGGAGGCCATTCGGCACTTTGAGTCTGCACCGGCTGTTGGAAAGAGCACCCTACCCAAACTCAACACCTCCACCCAACACCAAGGGCAACACCATTGTGCATATTTTCTTAGCAGTTTAGTGATCCTTACTCGTGATTCAGATGAATATATAATTATCTTGCACTAAAGTACAGAGTATTATGTATAGTTCCCTCTTCAGGATTTTAACAGTAACGATTTTCACAAACAAAACAAATTTTACCTTTCAGATTTTCACCATTTCAATTGATTTACGTTCATTTTAGCTCCAGACAGATTATGTACAAACTATGTGACATTCCTTTGTCTGATATTCACCACTGCGTGTCGCTGTTCATTGTGACAAAAATGGAGGAATGCTGATTATTTATCATTTTGCTAAATGATCAAGTTGTATAAATTTGCATGTTTGTCTGATTAATCCATACCCATACCACAGAGCAGCACTAAATTCAATAGCTGAGGCATCATTGATTGTTTAGAATGATATGTTCCCATGCTGCCTGGATGTTGACGTGTCCACCAGTGAACACAATATATTAGGCATATTGTGACCATTGATTTTATTACAGTCCTCACACAGTGTGGGAGGTAGATGCAGTTCACCATGGATTTCCCCACAGTCGGTGTGTGCAAAATATCTTTTGTGTCCTCCTATCGGGATCACAAAGTGAGAGGCTGGGTTTGACAGAGAAGGAGCTGAAATTAGCTGCTATCATATTTCATGGGGTTAGCTGAATATTTAATAAAGGAGAAAGCTTGGATGATGTAATTTCTGCTGCATCTTCTCATAACAGTAAGTTACACAATTCTTGACCAGTAATTTCAATAATGGCAAATAAACCCCATGTGTATTGTGTAACAAGGGAGTAGATGTCAATGTGCAGGGTGATGGGGCAGGGATGGGATTTGTGATTGGCTGTCATCAACATCTTATGTTGTTCAGTGTCTGTGTCCTTATTCCTTGTTGAGAAACTGATCAGTAAAAGTAAAGACATTACCATGGGAGTGGCCGGGGTATCCTGCGGAAGGAATAGATTGGTGTTAACACGTTTTGAGAGAATCGATTGGAAATCCAAATGTTCAACACAATTAGTTCTACAACTGAAACAATAAATGGTGCAAGGATGATGGGCAGGTATTGCTCTTTCAAAAATGAAATTAAAATTACAAATCATAATCATTGTATTTTAGATTATTAATTTCCCATCTGTTCACAGATGAATATTTGTCTTGCATCAATGCAGAGAGTAAAATAAAAAATTCTCTCCTCACAGTTTCTTTATTGAGCCATATTTTTACTATTGACATGAACATTGCCATTCACACTCACTTCATTTCAACATACTTAAGGTATTTATGTCTTTAATTTATACTGGGATTATTTGGGGCTGATCCAGTATGAGTTGTGTGACATTCTTCTCTTTATTATATTACTTCAGATAATTGTTAACAATTTTTGTTCCAAAACAATCAGAACTGTATGACGACAGTGCAGTAACTTTTCTATATATTTGATAAATTAACCTTGCGGTCTGGTTAATGGCCACTGAGCAGGGCAGGACACACTTGAGTAACTCAGAAAGCTCTGTATTGGATAGAATTATAGCTTCACCCTGTTCCTCGATGTTGACCAGCAGGCATGTTGGAAATATTTGACACAGCTGATTGGATAGAAGTATCTCATTTGCTGTTAAAAACATCCAGCTACTGAACTATCCAAGCCCATAGTCTGAATGACTTGCCCCGATGTTGATCACTGCCTTCACTGCTGAGTGTAGACAGGTTTGGGAGGTAAATGCGGTTTACCATGGGTACTCTCACTGTTGCTGTCTTTCAATATTGTTCAATCATTCTCAGTGTTACAGGGATCATAACGAGAGGGGTCTTGCTTGGCAGGATCTAAAGTTTGCTGCAATCATTTTTCATAGGGTCAGCTGAAACTCTCGGCAAATACAAAATTTGAGAAATGCCAGTTTCGGCGGCGTGTTGGAGAACAAAAAATATTTATTTCCTTTGGCTAATAATTTCAAGAACAGAAAGTTCACTGAATTAATACATTGTAAGGAGGGATTAGATGTTGATGTGCACTGTAGTAGTGCATTGAGGGGTTTGTTTGGTTATCATCAATACTTATTGCTCCATCACTCTCACTTATTGGAGAGTGCAATACATAATATTAAAGGTAATACTTTACCAGTGTAATAACCATAATTTGTGGAGCAAGCAGATCGAAGTTAACATTGTTTACAATGAATGAATTGGGAAACTACATTTACACAAAACCAATTCAGTAATTGATACCTTACGCATTGTACAGTTGCTGGGTTATAATTTCTTTTCCACACATTAGAACATAGAACATAGAAAATACAGCACAGAACAGGCCCTTCGGCCCACGATGTTGTGCCGAACCTTTGTCCTAGATTAATCATAGATTATCATTGAATTTACAGTGCAGAAGGAGGCCATTCGGCACTTTGAGTCTGCACCGGCTGTTGGAAAGAGCACCCTACCCAAACTCAACACCTCCACCCAACACCAAGGGCAACACCATTGTGCATATTTTCTTAGCAGTTTAGTGATCCTTACTCGTGATTCAGATGAATATATAATTATCTTGCACTAAAGTACAGAGTATTATGTATAGTTCCCTCTTCAGGATTTTAACAGTAACGATTTTCACAAACAAAACAAATTTTACCTTTCAAATTTTCACCATTTCAATTGATTTACGTTCATTTTAGCTCCAGACAGATTATGTACAAACTATGTGACATTCCTTTGTCTGATATTCACCACTGCGTGTCGCTGTTCATTGTGACAAAAATGGAGGAATGCTGATTATTTATCATTTTGCTAAATGATCAAGTTGTATAAATTTGCATGTTTGTCTGATTAATCCATACCCATACCACAGAGCAGCACTAAATTCAATAGCTGAGGCATCATTGATTGTTTAGAATGATATGTTCCCATGCTGCCTGGATGTTGACGTGTCCACCAGTGAACACAATATATTAGGCATATTGTGACCATTGATTTTATTACAGTCCTCACACAGTGTGGGAGGTAGATGCAGTTCACCATGGATTTCCCCACAGTCGGTGTGTGCAAAATATCTTTTGTGTCCTCCTATCGGGATCACAAAGTGAGAAGCTGGGTTTGACAGAGAAGGATCTGAAATTAGCTGCTATCATATTTCATGGGGTTAGCTGAATATTTAATAAAGGAGAAAGCTTGAATGATGTAATTTCTGCTGCATCTTCTCATAATAGAAACATACTCAATTCTTGACCAGTAATTTCAATAAATGCAAATAAACTCCATTAGTACTGTGTAAAAAGGGAGTAGATGTCAATGTGCAGGGTGATGGGGCAGGGATGGGATTTGTGATTGGCTGTCATCAGCATCTTATGTTGTTCAGTGTCTGAATCCTTGGGCATCATTCTCCGCCGGCGGGAGTCTCCGTTCGGCCGGCGCTCGGGGGTTTCCCGACGGCGTGGGGCTGCCCCACAATGGGAAACCCCATTGACCGGCCGGTGTCACGGAGACTCCCGCCGGCCGGTCGGCGCAGAAATGTGGCGGGGCGGGGAGGAGAATTTCGCCCCTTATTCCTTATTGAGAAACAGATCAGTAAAAGTAAAGACATTACCATAGGAGTGGCCGGGGTATCCTGCGGAAAGAATAGATTGGTGTTAACACGTTTTGGAGAATCGATTGGAAATCCACATGTTCAACACAATTAGTTCTACAACTGGAACATTAAATGGTGCAAGGATGATGGGCAGGTATTGCTCTTTCAAAAATGAAATTAAAATTACAAATCATAATCATTGTATTTTAGATTATTAATTTCCCATCTGTTCACAGATGAATATTTGTCTTGCATCAATGCAGAGAGTAAAATAAAAAATTCTCTCCTCACAGTTTCTTTCTTGAGCCATGTTTTTACTATTGACATGAACATTGCCATTCACACTCACTTTATTTCAACATACTTAAATTACTTGTGGCTCTAATTTATACTGGGATTATTTGGGGCTGATCCAGTATGAGTTGTGTCACATTCTTCTCTTTATTATATAATGCAGTTATTTGTTAACAATTTATTGTTCCAAAATGGTCAGAGCTGTATGATGACAGTGCAAGAATTTTTCTATATATTTGATAAATTAGCCTTGCGGTCTGGTTAATGGCCACAGAGCAGGGCAGGACACACTTGAGTAACTCAGAAAGCTCTGTATTGGATAGAATTATAGCTTCACCCTGTTCCTCGATGTTGACCAGCAGGCATGTTGGAAATATTTGACACAGCTGATTGGATAGAAGTATCTCATTTGCTGTTAAAAACATCCAGCTCCTGGACTATCCCAGCCCAGAGTCTGAATGACTTGCCCCGAAGTTGATCATTGCCTTCACTGCTGAGTGTAAGCAGGTTGGGGAGGTAAATGGGGTTTACCATGGGTATTCTCACTGTTGCTGTCTTTCAATACTGTTCAATCATTCTCAGTGTTTCAGGGATCATAAAGAGAGGGGTCTTGCTTGGCAGGATCTAAAGTTTGCTGCAATAATTTTTCATAGGGACAGCTGAAACTCTCGGCAAATACAAAATTTGAGAAATGCCAGTTTCGGCGGCGTGTTGGAGAACAAAAATATATATTTCCTTTGGCTAATAATTTCAAGATCAGAAAGTTCACCTAATTAATACATTGTAAGGAGGGATTAGATGTTGATGTGTCCTGTAGTAGTGCATTGAGGGGTTTGTTTGGTTATCATCAATACTTATTGCTCCATCACTCTCACGTATTGGAGAGTGCAATATATAATATTAAAGGTAATACTTTACCAGGGAAATAACCATAATTTGTGGAGCAAGCAGATGGAAGTTAACATTGTTTGCAATGAATGAATTGGGAAACTACATTTACACAAAACCAATTCAGTAATCGGTACCTTACACATTGTACAGTTGCTGGGTTATAATTTCTTTTCCACACATTGTGCATATTTTCTTAGCAGTTTAGTGATCCTTACTCGTGATTCAGGTGAATATATAATTATCTTGCACTAAAGTACAGAGTATTATGTATAGTTCCCTCTTCAGGATTATAACAGTAACGATTTTCACAAACGAAACAAATTTTACCTTTCAGATTTTCACCATTTCAATTGATTTACGTTCATTTTAGCTCCAGAACAGATAATGTACAAAGTAAGTGACATTCCTTTGTCTGATATTCACCACTGCGTGTCGCTGTTCATTGTGACAAGAATGGAGGAATGCTGATTATTTATCATTTTGCTAAACGATCAAGTTGTATACATTTGCATGTTTGTCTGAGTAATCCATACCCATACCACAGAGCAGCACTAAATTCAATAGCTGAGGCATCATTGATTGTTTAGAATGATATGTTCCCATGCTGCCTGGATGTTGACATGTCCACCAGTGAACACAATATATTAGGCATATTGTGACCATTGATTTTATTACAGTCCTCACACAGTGTGGGAGGTAGATGCAGTTCACCATGGATTTCCCCACAGTCGGTGTGTGCAAAATATCTTTTGTGTCCTCCTATCGGGATCACAAAGTGAGAGGCTGGGTTTGACAGAGAAGGATCTGAAATTAGCTGCTATCATATTTCATGGGGTTAGCTGAATATTTAATAAAGGCGAAAGCTTGGATGATGTAATTTCTGCTGCATCTTCTCATAATAGAAACATACTCAATTCTTGACCAGTAATTTCAATAATAGCAAATATACCCCATGAGTACTGTGTAACAAGGGAGTAGGTGTCAATGTGCAGGGTGATGGGGCAGGGATGGGATTTGTGATTGGCTGTCATCAACATCTTATATTGTTCACTGTCTGAGTCCTTATTCCTTATTGAGAAACTGATCAGTAAAAGTAAAGACATTACCATGGGAGTGGCCGTAGTATCCTGCGGAAAGAATAGATTGGTGTTAACATGTTTTGAGAGAATCGATTGGAAATCCACATGTTCAACACAATTAGTTCTACAACTGGAACATTAAATGGTGCAAGGATGATGGGTAGGTATTGCTCTTTCAAAAATGAAATTAAAATTACAAATCATAATCATTTAATTTTAGATTATTAATTTCCCACCTGTTCACAGATGAATATTTGTCTTGCATCAATGTAGAGAGTAAAATAAAAAATTCTCTCCTCACAGTTTCTTTCTTGAGCCATGTTTTTACTATTGACATGAACATTGCCATTCACACTCACTTCATTTCAACACACTTAAGGTACTTATGTCTCTAATTTATGCTGGGATTATTTGGGACTGATCCAGTATGAGATGTGTGACATTCTTCTCTTTATTATATAACGCAGTTAATTGTTAACAATTTATTGTTCCAAAACATTCAGAACTGTATGACGACAGTGCATTAACTTTTCTATATATTTGATAAATTAGCCTTGCGGTCTGGTTAATGGCCACAGAGCAGGGCAGGACACACTTGAGTAACTCAGAAAGCTCTGTATTGGATAGAATTATAGCTTCACCCTGTTCCTCGATGTTGACCAGCAGGCATGTTGGAAATATTTGACACAGCTGATTGGATAGAAGTATCTCATTTGCTGTTAAAAACATTCATCTACTGGACTATCCCAGCCAATAGTCTGAATGATTTGCCCCGATGTTGATCACTGCCTTCACTGCTGAGTGTAAGCAGGTTGGGGAGGTAAATGCGGTTTACCATGGGTACTCTCACTGTTGCTGTCTTTCAATACTGTTCATTCATTCTCAGTGTTACAGGGATCATAAAGAGGGGGTCTTGCTTGGCAGGATCTAAAGTTTGCTGCAATCATTTTTCATAGGGTCAGCTGAAACTCTCGTCAAATTCAAAATTTGAGAAATGCCAGTTTCGGCTGCGTGTTGGAGAACAAAAATATATATTCCCTTTGGCTAATAATTTCAAGATCAGAAAGTTCACCTAATTAATACATTGTAAGGAGGGATTAGGTGTTGATGTGCACTGTAGTAGTGCATTGAGGGGTTTGTTTGGTTATCATCAATACTTATTGCTCCATCACTCTCACTTATTGGAGAGTGCAATATATAATATTAAAGGTAATACTTTACCAGGGAAATAACCATAATTTGTGGAGCAAGCAGATCGAAGTTAACATTGTTTGCAATGAATGAATTGGGAAACTACATTTACACAAAACCAATTCAATAATCGGTACCTTACACATTGTACAGTTGCTGGGTTATAATTTCTTTTCCACACATTGTGCATATTTTCTTAGCAGTTTAGTGATCCTTACTCGTGATTCAGATGAATATATAATTATCTTGCACTAAAGTACAGAGTATTATGTATCGTTCCCTCTTCAGGATTATAACAGTAACGATTTTCACAAACGAAACAAATTTTACCTTTCAGATTTTCACCATTTCAATTGATTTACGTTCATTTTAGCTCCAGACAGATAATGTACAAACTATGTGACATTCCTTTGTCTGATATTCACCACTGCGTGTCGCTGTTCATTGTGACAAAAATGGAGGAATGCTGATTATTTATCATTTTGCTAAACGATCAAGTTATATAGATTTGCAGGTTTGTCTGATTAATCCATACCAATACCACAGAGCAGCACTAAATTCAATAGCTGAGGCATCATTGATTGTTTAGAATGATATGTTCCCATGCTGCCTGGATGTTGACGTGTCCACCAGTGAACGCAACATATTAGGCATTTTGTGACCATTGATTTTATTACAGTCCTCACACAGTGTGGGAGGGAGATGCAGTTCACCATGGATTTCCCCACAGTCGGTGTGTGCAAAATATATTTTGTGTCCTCCTATCGGGATCACAAAGTGAGAGGCTGGGTTTGACAGAGAAGGATCTGAAATTAGCTGCTATCATATTTCATGGGGTTAGCTGAATATTTAATAAAGGAGAAAGCTTGGATGATGTAATTTCTGCTGCATCTTCTCATAATAGAAACATACTCAATTCTTGACCAGTAATTTCAATAAATGCAAATAAACCCCATTAGTACTGTGTAACCAGGGAGTAGATGTCAATGTGCAGGGTGATGGGGCAGGGATGGGATTTGTGACTGGCTGTCATCAGCATCTTATGTTGTTCAGTGTCTGAGTCCTTGGGCATCATTCTCCGCCGGCGGGAGTCTCCGTTCTGCCGGCACCGGGGGGTTTCCCGACGGCGTGGGGCTGCCCCACAATGGGAAACCCCATTGACCGGCCGGTGTCACGGAGACTCCCGCCGGCCGGTCGGGGCAGAAATGTGGCGGGGCGGGGAGGAGAATTTTGCCCCTTATTCCTTATTGAGAAACAGATCAGTAAAAGTAAAGACATTACCATAGGAGTGGCCGGGGTATCCTGCGGAAAGAATAGATTGGTGTTAACACGTTTTGAGAGAATCGATTGGAAATCCACATGTTCAACACAATTAGTTCTACAACTGGAACATTAAATGGTGCAAGGATGATGGGTAGGTATTGCTCTTTCAAAAATGAAATTAAAATCACAAATCATAATCATTGTATTTTAGATTATTAATTTCCCATCTGTTCATAGATGAATATTTGTCTTGCATCAATGCAGAGAGTAAAATAAAAAATTCTCTCCTCACAGTTTCTTTATTGAGCCATGTTTTTACTATTGACATGAACATTGCCATTCACACTCACTTCATTTCAACATACTTAAGGTATTTATGTCTCTAATTTATGCTGTGATTATTTGGGGCTGATCCAGTATGAGTTGTGTGACATTCTTCTCTTTATTATATAATGCAGTTAATTGTTAACAATTTATTGTTCCAAAACAATCAGAACTGTATGACGACAGTGCAGTAACTTTCTATATATTTGATAAATTAGCCTTGCGGTCTGGTTAATGGCCACAGAGCAGGGCAGGACACACTTGAGTAACTCAGAAAGCTCTGTATTGGATAGAATTATAGCTTCACCCTGTTCCTCGATGTTGACCAGCAGGTATGTTGGAAATATTTGACACAGCTGATTGGATAGAAGTATCTCATTTGCTGTTAAAAACATCCAGCTCCTGGACTATCCCAGCCAATAGTCTAAATGACTTGCCTCGATGTTGATCACTGCCTTCACTGCTGAGTGTAAACAGGTTGGGGAGGTAAATGCGGTTTATCATGGGTATTCTCACTGTTGCTGTCTTTCAATACTGTTCAATCATTCTCAGTGTTTCAGGGATCATAAAGAGAGGGGTCTTGCTTGCCAGGATCTAAAGTTTGCTGCAATCATTTTTCATAGGGTCAGCTGAAACTCTCGGCAAATACAAAATTTGAGAAATGCCAGTTTCTGCGGCGTGTTGGAAAACAAAAATATATATTTCCTTTGGCTAATAATTTCAAGAACAGAAAGTTCACCTAATTAATACATAGTAAGGAGGGATTAGATGTTGATGTGTACTGTAGTAGTGCATTGAGGGGTTTGTTTGGTTATCATCAATACTTATTGCTCCATCACTCTCACTTATTGGAGAGTGCAATACATAATATTAAAGGTGATACTTTACCAGGGAAATAACCATAATTTGTGGAGCAAGCAGATCGAAGTTAACATTGTTTACAATGAATGAATTGGGAAACTACATTTACACAAAACCAATTCAGTAATCGGTACCTTACACATTGTACAGTTGCTGGGTTATAATTTCTTTTCCACACATTGTGCATATTTTCTTAGCAGTTTAGTGATCCTTACTCGTGATTCAGGTGAATATCTAATTATCTTGCACTAAAGTACAGAGTATTATGTATAGTTCCCTCTTCAGGATTATAACAGGAACGATTTTCACAAACGAAACAAATTTTACCTTTCAGATTTTCACCATTTCAATTGATTTACGTTCATTTTAGCTCCAGAACAGATAATGTACAAACTATGTGACATTCCTTTGTCTGATATTCACCACTGCGGGTCGCTGTTCATTGTGACAAAAATGGAGGAATGCTGATTATTTATCATTTTGCTAAACGATCAAGTTGTATAGATTTGCATGTTTGTCTGATTAATCCATACCCATACCACAGAGCAGCACTAAATTCAATAGCTGAGGCATCATTGATTGTTTAGAATGATATGTTCCCATGCTGCCTGGATGTTGACATGTCCACCAGTGAACACAATATATTAGGCATATTGTGACCATTGATTTTATTGCAGTCCTCACACAGTGTGGGAGGGAGATGCAGTTCACCATGGATTTCCCCAGTCGGTGTGTGCAAAATATCTTTTGTGTCCTCCTATCGGGATCACAAAGTGAGAGGCTGGGTTTGACAGAGAAGGATCTGAAATTAGCTGCTATCATATTTCATGGGGTTAGCTGAATATTTAATAAAGGAGAAAGCTTGGGTGATGTAATTTCTGCTGCATCTTCTCATAACAGAAACATACTCAATTCTTGACCAGTAATTTCAATAAAAGCAAATAAACCCCATGAGTACTGTGTAACAATGGAGTAGATGTCAATGTGCAGGGTGATGGGGCAGGGATGGGATTTGTGATTGGCTGTCATCAACATCTTATATTGTTCAGTGTCTGTGTCCTTATTCCTTGTTGAGAAACTGATCAGTAAAAGTAAAGACATTACCATGGGAGTGGCCGTAGTATCCTGCGGAAAGAATAGATTGGTGTTAACATGGTTTGAGAGAATCGATTGGAAATCCACATGTTCAACACAATTAGTTCTACAACTGGAACATTAAATGGTGCATGGATGATGGGCAGGTATTGCTCTTTCAAAAATGAAATTAAAATTACAAATCATAATCATTTAATTTTAGATTATTAATTTCCCATCTGTTCACAGATGAATATTTGTCTTGCATCAATGCAGAGAGTAAAATAAAAAATTCTCTCCTCACAGTTTCTTTCTTGAGCCATGTTTTTACTATTGACATGAACATTGCCATTCACACTCACTTTATTTCAACATACTTAAATTACTTGTGGCTCTAATTTATACTGGGATTATTTGGGGCTGATCCAGTATGAGTTGTGTCACATTCTTCTCTTTATTATATAATGCAGTTATTTGTTAACAATTTATTGTTCCAAAACAATCAGAACTGTATGACGACAGTGCAGTAACTTTTCTATATATTTGATAAATTAGCCTTGCGGTCTGGTTAATGGCCACAGAGCAGGGCAGGACACACTTGAGTAACTCAGAAAGCTCTGGATTGGATAGAATTATAGCTTCACCCTGTTCCTCGATGTTGACCAGCAGGCATGTTGGAAATATTTGACACAGCTGATTGGATAGAAGTATCTCATTTGCTGTTAAAATCATCCATCTACTGGACTATCCCAGCCAATAGTCTGAATGACTTGCCCCGATGTTGATCACTGCCTTCACTGCTGAGTGTAAACAGGTTGGGGAGGTAAATGCGGTTTACCATGGGTATTCTCACTGTTGCTGTCTTTCAATACTGTTCAATCATTCTCAGTGTTACAGGGATCATAAAGAGAGGGGTCTTGCTTGGCAGGATCTAAAGTTTGCTGCAATCATTTTTCATAGGGTCAGCTGAAACTCTCGGCAAATACAAAATTTGAGAAATGCCAGTTTCGGCGGCGTGTTGGAGAACAAAAATATATATTCCCTTAGGCTAATAATTTCAAGATCAGAAAGTTCACCTAATTAATACATTGTAAGGAGGGATTAGATGTTGATGTGCACTGTAGTAGTGCATTGAGGGGTTTGTTTGGTTATCATCAATACTTATTGCTCCATCACTCTCACTTATTGGAGAGTGCAATACATAATATTAAAGGTAATACTTTACCAGGGTAATAACCATAATTTGTGGAGCAAGCAGATCGAAGTTAACATTGTTTACAATGAATGAATTGGGAAACTACATTTACACAAAACCAATTCAGTAATCGGTACCTTACACATTGTACTGTTGCTGGGTTATAATTTCTTTTCCACACATTGTGCATATTTTCTTCGCAGTTTAGTGATCCTTACTCGTGATTCAGGTGAATATATAATTATCTTGCACTAAAGTACAGAGTATTATGTATCGTTCCCTCTTCAGGATTATAACAGTAACGATTTTCACAAACGAAACAAATATTACCTTTCAGATTTTCACCATTTCAATTGATTTACGTTCATTTTAGCTCCAGAACAGATAATGTACAAACTATGTGACATTCCTTTGTCTGATATTCACCACTGCGTGTCGCTGTTCATTGTGACAAAAATTGAGGAATGCTGATTGTTTATCATTTTGCTAAACTATCAAGTTGTATAAATTTGCATGTTTGTCTGATTAATCCATACCCATACCACAGAGCAGCACTGAATTCAATAGCTGAGGCATCATTGATTGTTTAGAATGATATGTTCCCATGCTGCCTGGAGGTTGACGTGTCCACCAGTGAACACAATATATTAGGCATATTGTGACCATTGATTTTATTACAGTCCTCACACTGTGTGGGAAGGCGATGCAGTTCACCACGGATTTCCCCACAGTCGATGTGTGCAAATATCTTTTGTGTCCTCCTATCAGGATCACAAACTGAGAGGCTGGATTCACAGAGAAGGATCTGAAATTTGCTGCTATCATATTTCATGGGGTCAGCTGAATATTTAATTAATGAGAAAGCTTGGTTGATGTAATTTCTGCTGCATCTTCTCATAACAGAAACTTACTCAATTCTTGAACAGTAATTTCAATAATGGCAAATAAACCCCATGAGTACTGTGTAACAAGGGAGGAGATGTCAATGTGCAGGGTGATGGGGCATGGATGGGATTTGTGATTGGCTGTCATCAACATCTTATATTGTTCAGTGCCTGTGTCCTTATTCCTTGTTGAGAAACTGATCAGTAAAAGTAAAGACATTACCATGGTCGTGGCCGTAGTGTCCTGCGGAAAGAATAGATTGGTGTTAACACGTTTTGAGAGAATCGATTGGAAATCCAAATGTTCAACACGATTAGTTCTACAACTGGAACAATAAATGGTGCAAGGATGATCGGCAGGTATTGCTCTTTCAAAAAAGAAATTAAAATTACAAATCATAATCATTTAATTTTAGATTATTAATTTCCCATCTGTTCACAGATGAATATTCGTCTTGCATCAATGCAGAGAGTAAAATAAAAAATTCTCTCCTCACAGTTTCTTTATTGAGCCATGTTTTTACTATTGACACGAACATTGCCATTCACACTCACTTCATTTCAACATACTTAAGGTATTTATGGCTCTAATTTATTCTGGGATTATTTGGGACTGATCCCGTATGAGTTGTGTGACATTCTTCTCTTTATTATATTACTTCAGATAATTGTTATCAATTTTTGTTCCAAAACAATCAGAACTGTATGACGACAGTGCAATAATTTTTCTATACGTTTGATAAATTAACCTTGCGGTCTGGTTAATGGCCACTGAGCAGGGCAGGACACACTTGAGTAACTCAGAAAGCTCTGTATTGGATAGAATTATAGCTTCACCCTGTTCCTCGATGTTGACCAGCAGGCATGTTGGAAATATTTGACACAGCTGATTGGATAGAAGAATCTCATTTGTCGTTAAAAACATCCAGCTCCTGTACTATCCCAGCCAATAGTCTGAATGACTTGCCCCGATGTTGATCATTGCCTTCACTGCTGAGTGTAAGCAGGTTGGGGAGGTAAATGCGGTTTACCATGGGTATTCTCACTGTTGCTGTCTTTCAATATTGTTCAATCATTCTCAGTGTTACAGGGATCATAACGAGAGGGGTCTTGCTTGGCAGGATCTAAAGTTTGCTGCAATCATTTTTCATAGGGTCAGCTGAAACTCTCGGCAAATACAAAATTTGAGAAATGCCAGTTTCGGCTGCGTGTTGGAGAACAAAAATATATATTTCCTTTGGCTAATAATTTCAAGAACAGAAAGTTCACCTAATTAATACATTGTAAGGAGGGATTAGATGTTGATGTGCACTGTAGTAGTGCATTGAGGGGTTTGTTTGGTTATCATCAATACTTATTACTCCATCACTCTCACTTATTGGAGAGTGAAATATATGATATTAAAGGTAATACTTTACCAGGGTAATAACCATAATTTGTGGAGCAAGCAGATGGAAGTTAACATTGTTTACAATGAATGAATTGGGAAACTACATTTACACAAAACCAATTCAGTAATCGGTACCTTACACATTGCACAGTTGCTGGGTTATAATTTCTTTTCCATACATTGTGCATATTTCCTTAGCAGTTTAGTGATCCTTACTCGTGATTCAGGTGAATATCTAATTATCTTGCACTAAAGTACAGAGTATTATGTATAGTTCCCTCTTCAGGATTATAACAGTAACGATTTTCACAAACGAAACAAATTTTACCTTTCAGATTTTCACCATTTCAATTGATTTACGTTCATTTTAGATCCAGAACAGATAATGAACAAACTATGTGACATTCCTTTGTCTGATATTCACCACTGCGTGTCGTGTTCATTGTGACAAAAATGGAGGAATGCTGATTATTTATCATTTTGCTAAACGATCAAGTTGTATAAATTTGCATGTTTGTCTGATTAATCCATACCAATACCACAGAGCAGCACTAAATTCAATAGCTGTGGCCATCATTGATTGTTTAGAATGATATGTTCCCATGCTGCCTGGATGCTGACGTGTCCACCAGTGAACACAATACATTAGGCATGTGGTGACCATTGATTTTATTACAGTCCTCACACAGTGTGGGAGGGATATGCAGTTCACCACGGATTTCCCCACAGTCGGTGTGTGCAAATCTCTTTTGTGCCCTCCTATCGGGATCACAAAGTGAGAGGCTGAGTTTGACTGAGCAGGTTCTGAGATTTGCTGCTGTCATTTTTCATTGTGCCAGCTGAATATTTAATGAATGAGAAAGCTTGGAAGATGTAATTTCTGCTGCATCTTCTCATAACAGAAACATACTCAATTCCTGACAAGTAATTTCAATAATAGCATATAAACCCCATGAGTACTGTGTAACAAGGGAGTCGATGTCAATGTGCAGGGTGATGGGGCAGGGATGGGATTTGTGATTGGCTGTCATCAACATCTTATGTTGTTCAGTGTCTGTGTCCTTATTCCTTGTTGAGAAACTGATCAGTAAAAGTAAAGACATTACCATGGGAGTGGCCGTAGTATCCTGCGGAAAGAATAGATTGGTGTTAACATGTTTTGAGAGAATCGATTGGAAATCCACATGTTCAACACAATTAGTTCTACAACTGGAACAATAAATGGTGCAAGGATGATGGGTAGGTGTTGCTCTTTCAAATCTAATATCAAAATTATGAATCATAATCATTTTATTTTGGTTTATTAATTTCCCATCTGTTCACAGATGAATATTTGTCTTGCATCAATGCAGAGAGTAAAATACAAAATCTGCTCCTTCTCAGTTTCTTTATTGAGCTACGTTTTTACAATTAATATGAATATTGCCATTTACACTCACTTCATTTTGTTTTTTAACAAACATTTTATTCAGCCATTCATGGTTTTACAACAACAAAAGATACAAATACAAATATAAACATAAATCAGTGCGTATCACCCAACCAACCAACAACCGTACCCCGCCAACGTGGCTTAAAGACACACCCACCAAGTCCCTGCATCTCTTCTCGCTGTTCCAGCCTAAACTAAACTCCCCCTTATTCCCGAACCCACCGCCTTATTGTATCCGCTAACAGTTTAGCTTTCCTGAAGAAGTCGATAAACAGCTGCCACCTCCGAACGAACCCTAACGCTGATCCTCTCAGGGTGAATTTAATTTTGTCCAGCCTGAGGAACCCAGCCATGTCGCTAACTCATAGTCCCTCTACGCTAATTCGATCCGTCTCCAGGTTACCAAGGAGGCAAAGGACAAAACGTCAGCCTCTCTCACCCCCTGGACTCCCGGGTCTTCCGACGCTCCAAAGATCGCCACCTCAGGACTCGGCGCCACCCTCGTTTTTAGCACCATGGGCACGGCATCGGCAAATCACTGCCAAAATCCCCTAAGCTTCGGACATGCCCAAAACATATGGACATGATTTGCGGGCCGTTCTGCAAACCTCACACACCTGTCCTCCACCCCAATAAACCTGATCAACATGTGTGCCCGGTGTACCACCATGAATTGTATCAGGCTGAGCCTGGCACATGATGAGGACGTGTTGGCTCTGCTCAGAGCATCCTCCCACAGACCCGACTCTAACTCCTTTCCCAACTCATCCACCGATTTATAGCAGATAGCGAAACCCATTCCCTCCCGGCAGTTCAAATCCTCCAAACGAGGAGAACTCTCATCAATAAACAGATCCCCCAGCCTCTCTATACGTGCACTCTGCCACCTCCAAAACCCTCCATCAAGCCTCCCCGGGACAAACAAGTGATTGCCACAAATTGGTGCCCACACCGACGTTTAACACACTCACTTCATTTCAACATGCTTAAGTTATTTATGGCTCTAATTTATACTAGGATTATTTGGGGCTGATCCAGTTTGAGATGTGTGACATTCTTCTCTTTATGATATAATGAGGTAATTTGTTCACAATTTATTGTTCCAAAATGGTCAGAGCTGTATGATGACAGTGCAGGAATTTTTCTATATATTTGATAAATCAGTCTTGCGGTCTGGTTAATGGCCACTGAGCAGGGCTGGACAGACTTGAGCAACTCAGAAAGCTCTGTATTGGATAGAACTATAACTTCACCCTGTTCCTCGATGTTGACCAGCAGGCATGTTGGAAATATTTGACACAGCTGATTGGATAGGACTATCTCATTTTCCATTAAAAACATCCAGCTCCCGGACTATTCCAGCCAATAGTCTGAATAACTTGCCCCGATGTTGATCATTGCCTTCACTGCTGAGTGTAAACAGGTTGGGGATGTAAATACGGTTTACCATGGGTATACTCACAGTTGCTCATTCAATACGGTTCATTCATTCCCTATCTTACAGGAATTATAAAAGGAGAGGTTTTCCTTGGCAGGACCTAAAGTTTGCTGTAATCACTTTTCATAGGATCAGCTGAAACTCTCAGCAACAACAATATTTGAGAAATACTAATTTCTACTGCTTTCTGGAGGACCAAAATACATATTTTCTTTGGCAAGTAATTTTGAGAACAGCAAATTCACCAGTTCATACTTTGTAGTGAGGGATTAGATGTACTGTACTAATGTATTGAAGGGATTGTTTGGCTATCATCAATATTTATTGCTCCAACTCTGTCACTGTACTTGTTGGAGAGTGTAATATATAAAATTAATGACAATACTTTACCTGGATAAATATCGCAATCTGTGGAACAAACAGATTGACGTTAACATTGTTTGCAAAGAATGAATTGGGAAACAACATTTACACAAACCAATTCAGTAATCGGTACCTTACACATTGCACAGTTCTTGGGTTATAATTTCTTTTCCACATATAGAAGGAACATTGCTGTGCATATTTTCTAAGCAGTTTACTGATCCTTACTCGTGATTCAGGTGAATATCTAAGTATCTTGCACTAAAGTACAGAGTATTATGTATATTTCCCTCCTTCAGGATTATAACAGTATATATATCATTCACATTTTCATAATTTCAACTGATTTAAGTTCATTTTAACTCCAGAACAGGTAATGTACAAACTATGTGACATTCCTTTGTCTGATATTCACCACAGCGTGTCGCTGTTCATTGTGACAAAAATGGAGGAACGCTAATTATTTATCATTTTGCTAAACTATCAAGTTGTATAAATTTGCATGTTTGTCTGATTAACCCATACCCAATACCACAGAGCATCACTAAATTAAGTAGCTGTGGCCATCATTGATTGTTTAGAATGATATGTTCCCATGCTGCCTGGATGTTGACATGTCCAGCAGTTAACACAATATATTAGGCATATTGTGACCATTGATTTTATTACAGTCCTCACACAGTGTGGGATAGAGATGCAGTTCACCATGGATTTCCCCACAGTCGGTGTGTTCAAATACCTTTTGTGTCCTCCTATCGGGATCACAAAGTGAGAGCCTGGATTGATAGGGCAGGATCTGAAATTTGCTGCTATCATATTTCATGGGGTCAGCTGAATATTTAGTTAATTAGAAAGCTTGGTTGATGTAATTTCTGCAGCATCTTCTCATAACAGAAACATACTCAATTCCTGACCAGTAATTTCGATAATAGCAAATAAACCCCATGAGTACTGTGTAACAAGGGAGTCGATGTCAATGTGCAGGGTGATGGGGCAGTGGTGGGGTTTGTGATTGGCTGTGAACAACATCTTATATTATTCAGTGTCTGTGTCCTTATTCCATGTTGAGAAACTGATCAGTAAAATTGAAACAATACCTTTGTCGGAGATTACGTATGCTGTGGAAGGAATAGATTGGTGTTAACATGTTTTGAGAGAATGTATTAGAAATCCACATGTTCAACACAATTAGTTCTAAAACTGGAATAATAAATGGTGCAAGGATTATGGGTAGGTGTTGCTCTTTCAAAAATTAAATTAAAATTACGAATCATAATCATTTTATTTCACTTTATTAATTTCCCATCCGTTCGCAGATGAATATCTGTCTTGCATCAATGCAGAGAATAAAATATAAAATTCTCTCCTCACCTTTTACAATTGATATAAACATTACCATTCATATTCACGTCATTTGAACTTGCTTAATGCTTTTATTTATCCTCGGATTATTTCTGGGTAATCCAGCATGATTTGTGTGGAATTCTTCACTCTGTTGTTTTAAAAATCTAAATATGGTTAAAAAAAACCCAGCACTGTATGACAACAGTGCAGCGATTTTTCTATATATTTGATCAATTTGCTTTGCGGTCTGGTTAATGGTCACTAGGCAGGGCAGAGTTACGTGAGTAACTCAGAATGTTCCTGACTGGATAGAATTACCTGTTCAAGTGGCACCTGCTTGTTGACCATCAGCTAAGTTGGAAATATTTGACCTCGCTGTTTGGGGAGAACTATTTCTATTGACGTTAAAACATGCAGTTACTGGCCAATCCTAGCCAATCGGCTGAATGGCTTCTCACTATATAGACCATTGCCTTCACTGCTGATTGTACACAGGTTGGGGAGGTCTATGCAGTTTGCCATGGGTTTTCTCACTGTCTTCCAATACTGTTAGTTCATTCGCTGGGCGGGATTCTCCGACCCCCCGCCGGGTCGGAGAATCGCCGGGGGGCGGCGTGAATCCCTCCCCTGCCGGCTTCCAAATTCTCCGGCACCGAAAATTCGGCGGCGGCGTGCCAACGACTCCGGCGCGGGGCTAGCTCCGCAAGGTGAGGGCTTGGCCCCTAAAGGTGCGGCTTCTCTGGGGAAGGCGCGGAGGATGATGACGACTTGTTGTAAGATAAGCTGCTCCTAACCTTCCAAGGTAGTCTGACTCCTGTCATTTAGATAACGGACCGCAGCCGGCTGGATGATCTCTGGTTATACCACGGGGACACCTCCACATTATTTTTTTCGGGGGGTGGTGAGGGGAGATGGAGCCAGGTTTGGGTCGTAGACTGAGGCTGTCTCATACTGTGGCCGTCATGGCCTGTTGGATGTGCATGGGTCCGATGTGTGCTAACACCATAGGCCCACATCCAACTCCAGTCCAACCTTCCCACCCATGGGCAGACAGTGAAAGGCAGCTGGGACTGGTGCTGCAAAAGTGTTTAATGGTGTGATTGTACAATTAGTATTCCCAAACCCCTGATGTTTGGAAGACTGTGTTGAAAAGGTGGGACAAACAAATTTTGTTTCCAAACTTGTCTTACTTAAAGGATATTTGGCAAGTACTTTTATCAGACAGGGTGAAGAGATTTTGGCTTTTGTGGCGTCTAATGGTCTGTGTCAGTTTAAATGAATGTAGTTCGGAATGAAGAATGCCCCAGCAACATTCCAAAGATTAACCAACAAGGTCATGTCCGGACTAAACAATTGTGCCGTGTACACTGACGATTTTGTAGTGTTTAGTCAAATGTGGAAGAAGCATTTGGAACATTTAAAAGAATTATCGATCGACTACAGGAGGGTGGATGCTGGTTGCTGCCTTCGGTCATACAATTCCTGGTCAGATCGCCCCACCGCAGGTGAAAACGAAAGCTTTGGGGAGTTTCCATTACGGTCAACGAGGAGAGAAGTCCTGAGATTTCTGGGCATGAGTGGTTTCAACCAGAAATCTGTATTTCAGAATCACAAAGTGGGAAGCCAGAGGGTGTTTTTTCGTGTGCAGGGTCTGAAATTTGTCATTATCATATTTCATCGGGTCAGCTGAATCTCTAACCTGCTGCAAATTTTGGGGAATGCCATTTTCTGCTGTGTTTTGGAGAACACAAATATATTTTGTTCCCTGGTGAGTAATTTCAATGTATCTTATTGAGTATTAATGGTATTTAGTAACGAGTAAGGTTTGAAGTTCAAAGGCTTTAGAAAGCAAAGCCATCTTTTCATATTGTTAGTTCATTTTTTTAAGGGGGGAGGTGTGATGAATGTCGGAATTTCATATATAAATATAGTATTATATGTACCTGGTGCAGTAATGGTTAAACGCCTGGGTTGGGGTGTGTATTTGATTGCTGCAGTAATGTTGTTAAAAATCCTGGTTTGAAAGGCAGCTAGACTTTGGGGCTACAGAGGTGCAATGAAAATATTGTAAAAGTAAGATCATAATTTATTCCAGCCATGGATATTGTTTGCCAAAGCAAGGCTGATGGAATTTTGTTTCTAGAAATATTCCCTGGGGATGAAATAGAAGCATCGCCATTAGTCAGATGGTCATAACCCAGTTAGTGGGATCGAGATTATGTGGTTAATGGGAAGAGCCGGGGGCTGAAGCAGTCAGGTGTTGAGTTTAGCTTAGATCTGTCTGTGAACAGGCGAGCAGTTTCTGGAAACGTAGTGCGTTTTGACCTATGTTTGCACAGGCTAGCAGCTTCTGGAGAAACAGTTCAGTTAAAAAGATTTGACTGTGAACAAAACATGAGCTTTTTGCCAAATGCTGGGAAGTTAAACAGTAGCTCGACACAGGCAAGGACCTGCGGGCTGGTCCCTGAAGGATCTCTCTCTATCAAGGCAGTTTGTCCAAGACATCTCGAGAAAGGAAGTATTCTGGGTATGCTAACTGTATTTAAAAGTGGGTGATGAGGTTCTGCTTTATTGGCGATAGAAAGATGGTAGTTATTATTTTATTGTGAAGCATTGTTTCACTGGTAATTGTAGCTATATGTTTGTGCTGTTAAATGTAGTTTTAATATTGTGTTAATAAGAAAGCTTGTTTAATACACCATATCCCGATTTGTGTGTGGAATCACTCCTGGAGTCTTTCCTCGCAGTCTTACAAATTAAAAATAAAATATTAGGGGTTCTGTCCGGTATCCTAGTAACTGTTGGGGTCTGGTCCAGGATCGCAATAGGACCAGATGGTTAGCTAAACGGATTTGGTCGCTATTGCCAACTGAAGAGAATTTACACTTTTAACAGTTTTGGAACATGTTAGAAGCAGCCAGTGAGCGTGGAATGGTGCAGCGAAGGGATTTGGATTTGGGTATTATGAACAATTTTACTAAGAGTGCTTGTATTATTCTTTCTAGAGATTAAAACAGACAAAAATTGATTATTAAATTCTCAGGACTAAAATACATACCATATTGGGAAGCACCATAATGGTCTGCCAAAAGAAAATAATTCATCTCGGTTTCCATGAATCATGGATTGATTTGAATCTTTACAAACATTTACATAAAGTGCTGAGGTAATAAAAGTCTCCAGCACAGAAAAGGACATTCGGCCCATTGCGTCTGCGTTGATCAAAAACAACCACCTCAGTTTGTTTTATTTGCTTTTGGGATGCCCCCCCTCAGTCTCCTCTGCTCCAAGGAAAACAATCCCAGTCTATCCAATCGCTCTTTGTAGCTAAAACTCTCCAGCTCAGGCAACATCCTGCTAAATCTCCTCTGCACCCTTTCCAGTGCGATCACGCCCCTCTTATGTGGATTCCAGATCTGCTCACGATCCTCTAGCTGTGACCGAACCAACATTTTATACAGTTCCAGCATAACCTCCCTGCTCTTAAACTCCGTGCCTCAGCTAATAAAGGCAATTATACCCTATAACATCTTAACCATTGTATCCACCCACCCTGCTGCCTCAATTGACGGGTGTACATGCACATTGAGGTCCCTCTGATCCTCGGTGCTTCCCAGGATTCTAACGTTTATCCTGTATTCCCTTGCCTTGTTTGTCCTGCCCAAGTGCATCACCTCACACTTATCCATGGTGAATTCCATTTGCCACTGATTAGCCCATTTGACCAGCCCGTCTATATCCTCCTGAAATCTGAGGCTATCCTCACTATTTACCAGCCTGCCAATTTTTCTCTCGTCTGCAAACTTACTGATCAACCGTCCTACATTCAAGTCTAAATCATTTATATAAGCCACAAACAGCAAGGGACCCCGACACTGATCCCGGCGGAACCCCACTGGACACAGGCTTCCAGTCAGAAAAACACCCCTCGACCACCATTTAGGGGTGGCAGGGTGGCACAGTTGTTAGCACTGTTGTCTCACAGCGCCAGGGACCCTGGTTCAACTCTTCGTGCCTTGAGTTACTGTCTGTGTGGAGTTTGTATGTTCTCCCCGTGTCGCTGTAAGTTTCCTCCGGTTGCTCATGTTTCCTCCCACAGTACAAAGATGTGCAAGTTAGGTGGATTGTCCGTGTTAAATTACCCGTTAGTGTCCAGGGATGTGCAGATTAATCTATTGAGTTACGGGGATAGAGTAGGGTGGACGGGGGAGTGGACATGGGTAGAGTGCTCGTTCGAAGGGTCGGTACAGACTCGATGGTCCAAATGGTCTCCCACTGCCCTGTAGATATTCTATGAGCACCGTCTGCTTCCTGCCACTCAGCCAGTTCTGGATTCAATCATCCACATTTCCTGGACTCTTACCTTTGCATTCAGTCTCCCATGTGGCACCTTATCAAAAGCCTTGCTGAAGTCCAGGTGGACCACATGATGTATTGCCCTCAACTACACACTAGTTTACGACTTTGAAAAACCCAATTAGGTTGATCAGACATGATCTCCCCTGAACAGAACCATACTGACTGTTCTTGCTTAACCCCTGCCTCCCCAAATGCAGATTAATTCTGTCTCTCAGAATTGCTTCCAATAGTTTCCCCACCATTGAGGTTAGACTGACTGGCCTGTGTTTATCCCTTCCTCCCTTCTTGAATAATGGAACCACATTGGCTGTCCTCCAGTCCTCCGGCACCTCTCCTGTGGCCAGACAAGAATCGGAAATTTTTTGCCAGCCCGCGCTTCACTCAACAGCCTGGGATACATTTCATCTGACCCTGGAGTTTTGTCGACTTTTACACCTGCCAACCTACTCAATACCTAATCAAGTATTCATTTAGAATCCTACCTACATCCTTCGGCTCCACACACAAATTACCGCTGAGGTGCTTAATAGGTCCTTCTCTTTCCCTGTTATCCTTAATGTACATGGAAAACAATTGAGGATTTTCCTTTATTTTATCTGCCAGTATCCTTTCATGTCCCCTTTTTGCTCTCCTAATATCATATTCTAGTTT
Organism: Scyliorhinus torazame; assembly: GCF_047496885.1. NCBI lineage: Eukaryota > Metazoa > Chordata > Chondrichthyes > Carcharhiniformes > Scyliorhinidae > Scyliorhinus > Scyliorhinus torazame. The sequence goes on from NC_092737.1 coordinate 11,331,685, forward strand.
GTACTTGTACATTCTCTACACCTCCAGGGCTTCTGCTGTTTTGAGCGCTCTATATATGTCATAAGCCTCCCTTTTCTTTTTATCTAACGCTGTATATCCATTGATATCCAGGGTTCATTGGATTTACTGGTTCCACCCTTTTTCTTCATTGACAAATGTTGACCCTGTACTCTCCCTATTTCCTTCTTGAATGGATCCCACTGTCGTGTCACAGATTTACCGAAACGTGTCTACTCCCAGTCCACTCTGGCCAAATCATATCTGATCTTATTGAAATCGGCCGTTCCCTAGTTCAGAACTTTATTTCAGGCCCAACCGTGTCCTTTTCCATAACAATCTTGAATCTAATGAAGATTGCTTTCATGTCAAATGCAAGTCCAGGACCACCCCGTCTTATAGAGCCTTCTACGTTCAGGCTTAAAGAAATTCTGGTTGCATTTTAAGAATTATGCTCCCTCTAAACCTTTCACACTATGACTACCCCAGTTAACGTTGGGGAAGTTGAAAGCCCCTACTATCACTACAGTATTCAGCACCGCTCTGAAATTCGCCTAGATATCTGCCTTCTATTTCTCTCGGACTGTTAGGGGGCCGATAGAACACGCCCAGCAATGTGATTGCTCCTTTTTGGTTTTTAGGTTCTACCCATCAGGCTTAATTTGAAGAGCTCCTTAAGATGTTGTCCCTCATTACTGCTGTAATTGATTCCCTGATCAAAATTTCAACACCCCTTCCTCCTTTACCTCTTTCCATGTCTCGCCTGAAGATCCTATATCCTGGAAGATTGAGCTGTCAAACTTGCCCCTCTCTCAACCATGTCTCAACGAGATCATGCCCATGTTCTAATTTGTGCCCTCAACTCATCTGCCTGGTTCCTCATGCTCCTTGTTTTTGCATTAAAATAAATACCACCAATCTTGTCAAACTCCCTTGTGACTTGACTGGTCCAGAACATCTATGCCTTCCTGACTCTCTCGCTGTCTTTTCTAATATTGGCTGAACATCTCCCTCTGCTGAACCTTTTCTCAGGACACCTCGCAGTCAGTGTCACAGTGAAGCGCTTTAGGAATGGTGTCCTCACAGTCAGCATTGCAAAGAAGCAGCCCGCGAACAGTGTTCTTGCAGTCAGCGTTGCAAAGAAGGAGTCTTAATTTTTAAAAATGATTTCTTTTGGGGGGAAAAAGGGGTTAACGGAGAAAAAACACAAACAAATAAAAGTCAGGGTCAAAATAATAAACTAATATCAGAAAGTATTATATATTTTGCTTCCCTAATTAATTTATTCAATCCAAAACATTTGGAGGACATCTACAAGCTGTGTAACATTACCCCCTCCACTAATTAATGCAACTGTTAAACGTTAAGTCGGAAAGGAAAAGTTCAATCCTGTAGGAAAAGGACTCAGCAGTCTTTATCCATGATGATGAAGCATGCAGTTAGATTAATTTTGCATTGATGTCTGGTTAATTATCACATCTCAGGGCAGGACAGACTTGTGCAGTTTCCAAGTCCTTGATTTATGTAATTACATACTCACATTATACTCGGATGCCCAACTCCACCTGCTCCTTCCGCAGAGTCCTTTAAATGTTTCCCAATCCAATACTTACCAATTCCCTTTTGAAAGTTCCTCATGAATCTGACTCCGCTGGCCTTTCAGGCAGCACATTCCAGATCACAGCAACCCGCTGTGTTAAAATATGTTTCCCCTCTGCTCCCTTTACAACTTATCTCAAATCATGGCCTCTGCTTACCGACCACCCTGCCAGAGGAAAGAGTTTCTTTGTTACCCTATCAAATGCTCATAATTCTGAACATTTGGATTAAATCTCCCATGGACATTCTTTCCCCTGAGGAAGGACATCCCAGTTTATCTCGTTACTCTTCATCACTGAAGTCTTTACATTGAGCACAGTTACTGCTGAAGAATATTTGGGTAGAATGCTTCCTCCAGTTGCAGTGGCAAATTCTCTATTGTAAATTCAAAATAATTCTGGGAATGTGCTGCCCCCGTTCTTTCGCCCGGTCATTCGCTGATCGCAGCAACTCACTGTACAGAAACAGTTGTCGCATTTACCCTCTGGTATGTTTGAGAATCAGTTCAATCTGACTCCTCTGGTTACTGCCAGTGGAAACAACCTCTCCTCATTTACTCCATCAAGTCCCTTCATAACTGATTCCCCCTTAAAATTCTCCACCCTCAGGAGAACACTCCCAGGTTCTACAGTCTCGGGCATAACCCAAGTCCCCCCCGGCCCTGTGACCATTCTAGTAAAGAGCCTCTGCCCTCTCTTCAAGGTTTTGACATCCCCTCGAAAGTGGCAGAACCCCATCGAGAGGCTGCAAGCTCCACACCGGACACTTGGAGCTCTGTCCAGAGGCTGCAAGGACAGGTAAAACAGTATTAAAAGAGAGGCAAAGCACATTGCTCCCTACCTGCCAAGAGCCCCGCCATGTGGGCGAAAAGGAGAAGTAGACTCAGGTACTTCATGGTTGCGGTGAGTTGTTTGCCTCTCTGTGAGGTGTTTGTGCACTGCGGACTCTGGGCTTATATACATTATCAGACCAGCACTTCTGACCCTGTAAAGCAGTTCTGGCTCGGTTTTGAACACATGCTATTCTGTTCTCACCATGAATCAGCCTTTCTGACAAGCGTGACCAGGATTCAGTGAACACGGAATGAAATGTCAGCCAAAAGATAAGACATTAATTGCAGCACTCAGTTCAATTTTTCAGCCATCAACCCTGGCTTGCCCAACCAATCAGAATCGAGGGGCTGAAACGAGGCTCCTGAGGAAGACTGAAAACAACAAAGGCTCCAATTCTGTGGTGAAGGGTGGAGGAGGATGGATCTTGGGATTCATGGTGTTGGGCAAACGTTTGACAGAATAGTGTCTACACGTGGAGCAGTTTATCCACCCAAGCTACAATAGAACAACAGAAAACCCAGTTCATGGAAAGATTTCTCCATAATGATTTCTAAATCCTAAAGGGAGGGAGCCATGAACCTCTTGCAATGTGGAAGGGCAATGCGAGAAGGGGAGTGTGTCAAGTCCAGTGTTGGTTTCACTTTTGCTTCTGAGCAGAGCGCACGCAGACAACTCTGCTGCACATCCTCAAGTTGTAGAACAAATGCCCAGGACTGTTGGGAATTCCAAGTCCAGGTCTCATGCTGAATTTAAAGGTCTCGCTGACAAGCCCCAGCTGGGTATGCTGTCCACCATCTTGTACGAAGCCCACGGGGAAATCGATCATCGATCCCCCGTGCTCCTCGTGAGAGTTATCCACACACCCTCATCTCCAGGTCAAACAGTGTCCGCTCATTCCAGATTCCCCCCCGAGTGGAAACATCCTCTCAGCATCTTAAATGTTCTTAACATCACCTCTAATACTTCCAAATTCCATGATAATTGGATCAACCTGCACAAACATTCCTCAGAACACAACTCTTTCAGCTCAGTGAACCTTATCTGAACTTAGCTTAAATGCAAGTATATCCTTTCTGAAGTAAGGTGGCCAAAGCTGAGCACCTTACTCTGGGTGGAATCTAATACACCGTGCTCTCGGTGTAATCTCGGGGCAATCCTGTACAGTTGCACCAAGCTGTCCATACATTTGATCCTGCTTCCAATGAAGGCCAGCATTTGAAACCAGCTGAAGATGGGTTGGGCCTACAATAGTCCCCAGAGGAACTCATTCAGTGACATTCTGGAACTGATATGATTGACACCCAATAACCACAATCTTGGTGCGAGGCATGACTCCAACCAGCAGAGAGTTTCCCCACTGACCTCAGTTTTGCTCGGGCTCCTTGATGCCACACTCGGTCAAATGTTGCCATGATGTCAAGGGCAGTCACCCTCACCTGACCTCGAGAATTCAGCTCCATTGTCCATGTTTGGCTGTAATGAGAACAGGATCCGAGTGGCCCTGGTGGAACGCAAACTGAGAGTGAGCAGATAATTGCTGAGTAAGTGCTGCTTGATAGCACTGTTGATGACACCTCCCATCACTTTTCTGATGATTGAGAGGAGACTGATGTGTGGTATTTGGCTGAGTTGGAATTGTTCTGGTTTTTGTGGACAGGTCATAACTGGCAATTATCAACATTTGTCAGGTAGATGGCAGTGGAGCAGCTGTATCAAGTAAATTGGCTCAGGCGCAGCGAATTCACCATCAAACATTTCAAAGGTAGGTCCAATACTGGGTTTGATTCAGTGTAAACGTCCCTCTGCACTGTTTCCTGAAACAATCCCAGGCTACAACACAGGGCTAGATACAGAGTAAAGATGCTTCAACATTGTCCAGTTCAGCGTAATATCAGGACACTGACTACGGTCTCTTAATCGCTTCTTTTTCAGGGAAATATCCAATGTCTCTCAGACCCCTCCAATTTGAAAGATATCTGCAGTCTGACTGATCTCTCCCAAGCCCCAATCTCTTCGGGTGCTATCTGTACACTGATTGGTATCACTCAATCCCCCTGTCTCTCAGTGAAATCTCTACACTGACTGGTATCTCGCAGTCCTCTCTCTCAGGGAAATATTAGTGCACTGACTGGGGTCCCTCAATCCCACTCCCTTAGAAAGGAAGGTGAACACTGACTGGTGACTCTCAGTATGTCTCCCTCCAGGAAATATCAGTACACTGACTGGTGTTTCTCAGTCCCCTCTCTCACAAGGGAAGTTTTGCACATGAACTGGTATCTCTTAGTCCTCTCTCTCTGTCTGGGAAATATTTGTATACTGACTGGTGTCTCTCAGTCCCTTTCTACACTGACTGGTATTTCTCAGTGCCCTCTCTCTCGGAGGGCTATCTGTACACTGACTGGTATTTCTCAGTGCCCTCTCGCTCGGTGGGATATCTGTACACTGACTGGTATTTCTCAGTGTCCTCTCTCTCGGTGGGATATCTGTACACTGACTGGTATTTCTCAGTGTCCTCTCTCTCGGAGGGCTATCTGTACACTGACTGGTATTTCTCAGTGCCCTCTCTCTCGGTGGGATATCTGTACACTGACTGGTGTTTCTCAGTGCCCTCTCTCTCGGTGGGATATCTGTACACTGACTGGTATTTCTCAGTGCCCTCTCTCTCGGTGGGATATCTGTACACTGACTGGTATGTCTCAGTGCCCTCTCTCTCGGTGGGATATCTGTACACTGACTGGTATTTCTCAGTGCCCTCTCTCTCAGAGGGATATCTGTACACTGACTGGTATTTCTCAGTGCCCTCTCTCTCGGTGGGATATCTGTACACTGACTGGTATTTCTCAGTGTCCTCTCTCTCGGTGGGATATCTGTACACTGACTGGTATTTCTCAGTGCCCTCTCTCTCGGAGGGCTATCTGTACACTGACTGGTATTTCTCAGTGCCCTCTCTCTCGGTGGGATATCTGTACACTGACTGGTATTTCTCAGTGCCCTCTCTCTCGGTGGGATATCTGTACACTGACTGGTATTTCTCAGTGCCCTCTCTCTCGGTGGGATATCTGTACACAGACTGGTATTTCTCAGTGCCCCTCTCTCGGTGGGATATCTGTACACTGACTGGTATTTCTCAGTGCCCTCTCTCTCGGTGGGATATCTGTACACTGACTGGTATTTCTCAGTGCCCTCTCTCTCGGTGGGATATCTGTACACTGACTGGTATTTCTCAGTGCCCTCTCTCTCGGTGGGATATCTGTACACTGACTGGTATTTCTCAGTGCCCTCTCTCTCGGTGGGATATCTGTACACTGACTGGTGTCTCTCAGTCCCCTCTCTCTCGGTGGGATATCTGTACACTGACTGGTATTTCTCAGTGCCCTCTCTCTCGGTGGGATATCTGTACACAGACTGGTATTTCTCAGTGCCCCTCTCTCGGTGCGATATCTGTACACTGACTGGTATTTCTCAGTGCCCTCTCTCTCGGTGGGATATCTGTACACTGACTGGTATTCCTCAGTGTCCTCTCTCTCGGTGGGATATCTGTACACTGACTGGTATTTCTCAGTGCCCACTCTCTTGGTGGGATATCTGTACACTGACTGGTATTTCTCAGTGCCCTCTCTCTCGGAGGGATATATGTACACTGACTGGTATTTCTCAGTGCCCTCTCTCTCGGTGCGATATCTGTACACTGACTGGTATTCCTCAGTGTCCTCTCTCTCGGTGGGATATCTGTACACTGACTGGTATTTCTCAGTGCCCTCTCTCTCGGTGGGATATCTGTACACTGACTGGTATTTCTCAGTGTCCTCTCTCTCGGTGGGATATCTGTACACTGACTGGTATTTCACAGTGCCCTCTCTCTCGGTGGGATATCTGTACACTGACTGGTATGTCTCAGTGCCCTCTCTCTCGGTGGGATATCTGTACACTGACTGGTATTTCTCAGTGCCCTCTCTCTCGGTGGGATATCTGTACACTGACTGGTATTTCTCAGTGCCCTCTCTCTCGGTGGGATATCTGTACACTGACTGGTATTTCTCAGTGCCCTCTCTCTCGGTGCGATATCTGTACACTGACTGGTATTTCTCAGTGCCCTCTCTCTCTCAGGGAGATATCTGTACACTGACTGGTATTTCTCAGTGCCCTCTCTCTCAGGGAGATATCTGTACACTGACTGGTATTTCTCAGTGCCCTCTCGGTGGGATATCTGTACACTGACTGGTATTTCTCAGTGCCCTCTCTCTCGGTGGTATATCTGTACACTGAGTGGTATTTCTCAGTGCCCTCACTCTCGGTGGGATATCTGTACACTGACTGGTATTTCTCAGTGTCCTCTCTCTCGGTGGGATATCTGTACACTGACTGGTATTTCTCAGTGCCCTCTCTCTCGGTGGGATATCTGTACACTGACTGGTATATCTCAGTGCCCTCTCTCTTGGTGGGATATCTGTACACTGACTGGTATTTCTCAGTGCCCTCTCTCTCGGTGGGATATCTGTACACTGACTGGTATTTCTCAGTGCTCTCTCTCTCGGTGGGATATCTGTACACTGACTGGTATTTCTCAGTCCCCTCTCTCTCTCAGGGAGATATCTGTACACTGACTGGTATTTCTCAGTGCCCTCTCTCTCGGTGGGATATCTGTACACTGACTGGTATTTCTCAGTCCCCTCTCTCTCGGTGGGATATCTGTACACTGACTGGTATTTCTCAGTGCCCTCTCGGTGGGATATCTGTACACTGACTGGTATTTCTCAGTGCCCTCTCTCTCGGTGGGATATCTGTACACGGACTGGTATTTCTCAGTGCCCTCTCTCTCAGGGAGATATCTGTACACTGACTGGTATTTCTCAGTGCCCTCTCGGTGGGATATCTGTACACTGACTGGTATTTCTCAGTGCCCTCTCTCTCGGTGGGATATCTGTACACTGACTGGTATTTCTCAGTGCCCTCTCTCTCGGAGGGATATCTGTACACTGACTGGTATTTCTCAGTGCCCTCTCTCTCGGTGGGATATCTGTACACTGACTGATATTTCTCCGTGTCCTCTCTCTTGGTGGGATATCTGTACACTGACAGGTATTTCTCATCCCCTCACTCTCGGTGGGATATCTGTACACTGACTGGTGTCTTTCAGTCCCCTCTCTGTCTCAGGGAGATATCTGTACACTGACTGGTGTCTCTCAGTCCCCTCTCTCAGGAAGATATCTGGACACTGACTGGTGTCTCTCACTCCCCTCTCGCTCTCAGGAAGATATCTGTACACTGACTGGTGTCTCTCACTCCCCTCTCGCTCTCAGGGAGATATCTGTACACAGACTGGTGTCTCTCAGTCCCCTCTCGCTCTCAGGGAGATATCTGTACACTGACTGGTGTCTCTCAGTCCCCTCTCTCAGGAAGATATCTGTACACTGACTGGTGTCTCTCACTCCCCTCTCGCTCTCAGGAAGATATCTGTACACTGACTGGTGTCTCTCACTCCCCTCTCGCTCTCAGGGAGATATCTGTACACAGACTGGTGTCTCTCAGTCCCCTCTCGCTCTCAGGGAGATATCTGTACACTGACTGGTGTCTCTCAGTCCCCTCTCTCTCAGGGAGATATCTGTACACTGACTGGTGTCTCTCAGTCCCCTCTCTCTCAGGGAGATATCTGTACACTGAATGGTGTCTCTCAGTCCCCTCTCTCTCAGGGAGATATTTGTACACTGACTGGTGTCTCTCAATCCCCTCTCTCTCTCCGGGAGATAACTGTACACTGACTGGTGTCTCTCAGTCCCCTCTCGCTCTCAGGGAGATATCTGTACACTGACTGGTGTCTCTCAGTCCCCTCTCTCTCAGGGAGATATCTGTACACTGACTGGTGTCTCTCAGTCCCCTCTCTCAGGGAGATATCTGTACACTGACTGGTGTCTCTCAGTCCCCTCTCGCTCTCAGGGAGATATCTGTACACTGACTGGCCAGACTCTCCTGATTTAATATTTTCTTCTTCTACTCATCTCTTATTTCTCTCATCAGTAAATGTCTTTCATTCCCACTCTTGTCTTAGGAATCCTCCCCTTCACTACAGCTGTGCAAGCTCTTTTGCCCACAATCAGTGACCCCCTCAATACACAAACTATTTTTCTCTGTTTCAGTCTGAAAACATCTGGATCAAAATATTCCACACAGGCACAACACCCGTTCAAGAGTAAAATTCCCTCCACATTGTTCCTTTCAGGACAGATGGAACGCTGAGACAGACTCAAATTTCTTCTTTACGTTTTTCCAAAAATTGAGACATAGTCACTTTTCAATTTGATGTTAAGCTACTAATTGTTCAATCGCACTGCAGAATGCAAGTTGTCCTGTTCGCTATCCTTCAAGGATGCCACGTCAGCGAATGTCTGCTCCCTCCCTCACCCAAACGTGGCCCAACAAATATTCATGTGAGCCGGTATAACGTTCCAAATAAATGGCCTAAGAACACAATGAAATGGGATAAACTGTTCTCTGATCATCTCGGTGATACCAAGGGGTGATTATGAGATTTGTGGCATTCAGTCAGGTTCCTTCGCCAAAGTGCATCCAGCAACGTGGCACATTGTGAGTGCCACCTGGCAATGGGAAAAGGGAGAATGTGTCGCAGGTTTGAGAAGAAAAGCCCAGCTTTCAAGCCTTCCTGCATTCAGCTCCCCCTTCCGGGACCCCACCCTTCCAGAGACCCCTTCATACCAGCCCTGTACCATCCTATCATGGGCATGGACCCCTCAGGCCTTGACCTTTGGCCCAGCCACTCTGGCAGTGCTCCTGTCGGCTTTGCTATGCTGCTGGGCACCTTGGGGAGTGCCAGGGTGGCAGTGCCAATGTGCCAGCCTGGCAGTGTCCACATTCAAGGGGGAGGGCTGGGGGGTGGCCTCCGATGGCCTGGGAGCCATTTCCCCTGGTTCACGTTCGTGTAGACTAGTCCTGAAATGCACCTGGCTGGGGTCTCCCTGGGGAAGCTGGTTGATGCCAGGAGCCCACTAAATCCCGTGTCAGCATGCCTAAGCGGGTCTGAAACCTACTTAAGCGTGCGAGGCTTGGCTCGCCATTGTGGGTGGGACCCTAATCCCAAGACCTGGGTAGATCTTGTGAGGTGTACTGGCTGTCTGGAAGCCTGCAGGAGGCCACTTCTGGCACCTACCAGCTGCGTTATGGTCCTGTCCGGGCGCAACATGACTGGCAGATCGTGTCCATTGTCTCTTTCACCAGGATTTCCAAACTTTACCTTTGAAGATCGGGGGGTGCAATGTACCCGAATGGGAACAAAGTCAGTTGGCAAGTGCGTTTAGCTGGGTGTTTCCCACCGCTCGGAGAGGCAAGAAACACCACGCTATTGAGCGCCCACTTGGGTAGATCCGGGGCCTCAGCGGGGAATGCCCTGACGAGGCTGCACTTAGTCTCGCTTTCGTGATTACCATTTTCGGGTAAGCGGAGCTCATCAGTACAGGAGATCGAGTCGCCATTAAAAATGGCTTTGTGATCTCTCGGCCCTACAATGCAACCCCCCAACTCACCTATAAGGGGGTCCTCATGCCGATAATCTGGGAGAACTTCATGAGTGTCATTCCGTTTGGTCCCCATTTGAGAAGACCAGCACTGAAAGGAGCTTGCCCGAGATCCCCAAGACAAAGGGGTTAGATTCCAACGCCTGCATCGTGGAAGAGCATGTTAGAGTGAGCTATCTCAGTCTCATATGCAGGCTTGCTAAAAGGTGAAGCAAATCGCAACGTTCCATGTTTGCTCTCGCGAGGTGAGCCGGCTGCATCCCGGGAGAGGGACTGCCTGGCATCTACCGGCCCGGAAGGGGGGCCCGAATGCAGGAAGGCTTGAAAGCTGGGCTTTTCTTCTCAAACCTGCTACACATTCCCCCTTTTCCCATTGCCAGGTGGCACTCACAATGTGCCACGTTGCCGGATGCACTTTGGCGAAGGATCCTGACTAAATGCCACAAATCTCATAATCACCCCTTGGTATCACCGAGATGATCAGAGAACAGTTTATCCCATTTCATTGTGTTCTTAGGCCATTTATTTGGAACGTTATACCGGCTCACATGAATATTTGTTGGGCCAAGTTTGGGTGAGGGAGGGAGGGAGGGGGAATATGTTCATAGAGGGGAGCTTTCCGAGTGTGAGGGCACTGGAGGAGAAGTTTGGGTTGGCGGGGGGAAACAAATTCAGGTATCTGCAGGTGCGCGACTTCCTCCGTAAACAGGTGTCAACTTTCCCGCTCCTACCGCTAAGGGGGATTCAGAACACGTGAGTTTCCAGAGGGTGGGTTGGAGAAGGGAGTGTCTCGGACATTTACAAGGAGCTTATGGGGTCAGAGGAGACGCAGACCGAGGAGCTGAAGCACAAATGGGAGGAGGAGCTGGGAGATGAGATAGAGGATGGTCTATGGGCGGACGAGTTGAGTAGAGCCAAAACGTCCACAACATGTGCCAGGCTCAGCCTGATACAATTCTTGGTCGTTCATCGGGCTCACATGACAGTGGCCCGGATGAGCAGATTCTTTGGGGTTGAAGACAGGTGTGCAAAATATGCGGGAGGACCAGCGAACCATGTCCACATGTTCTGGGCATGTCCGAAGCTTAGGGGATTTTGGCAGGGGTTTTCCAGATGTCATGTCCACGGTGTTAAAAACAAGGGTGGCACTGAGTCCAGAGGTGGCGATTTTCGGGGTGTCGGAAGAGCCGGGAATCCAGGAGGAGAAAGAGGCAGACGTTCCGGCCTTTGCTTCCCCGGTAGCCCGGAGACGGATACTATTAGCCTGGAGGGTCTCAAAGCCCCTGAAGTCGGAGAACCGGCTATCGGACATGGCTAGCTATCTCTGTTTGGAGAAAATCAAGTTTGCCTTGAGAGGGTCACTGTTAGGGTTCACCCGGAGGTGGCAACCGTTCGTCGACTTCTTCGCGGGAAATTAATCGTCAGGGGGTGGGGGGGGGGGGAGTAGTTTAGATCCCGCGATCAGGGCCCACCGATCCGCGGGCGGGCCTGTGCCATGGGAGCACTCTTTTCCTACGCGTCGGCCGTGTAGGTCTCCGCGATGGACGACGCGTAGGTGACCCCCCCCTCCGCATGCGCGGGGATGACATCAATAGAGTATGGGGTTAATAAGGGTGGGACGTGTACGAGAGGGAAAAGGCTTTTGCACTCTGTTTATGGTTTCATGTATACTGTTTATTTTGTTGTTGCTATACCAAAAATACCTCAATAAAATGTTTATTAAAAAAAAAGTAAGGAGATGAATAACCAGAGGGCATAGAATTATAGTAAGGGGCAAATTTAGAGAGGATTTGAGAAGCTTCCTCTCCCAGAGGGTGGTGGAATCTGGGACTCGCTGCCTGAAAGAGCTGTGGAGGCCTGTGTCCAAGACGGCCATATTTGCGTTACCAGTCGCTTTCGTTTTCTGGCACGTTGGTGCTTGCTATTTGCAGGTGCTTTCGATACTGGTTGGCTGGTGGTATGCGGTAGTTCTCCCTGTCTTTTCTTCTTTTTCCTTTCCATTCTCGAGACACTGTGAAGTACTCTAGTGTGTCTCCTGGTTGTCCCCTTTGAAGCAGCCCCTGGCGCGGCCCTGGCCGTTGTTGTGTGTCGATGCGTGTGCAGAGGTTTAAGCGTGTCCTGATCTCTGGGCGGTGTGACCATGCCCCTGTCTGCGGCCTCATCGACATGCAGGAGACATTCGGGTTTCCGGTGACGGCGTGGAGAATGGAACTAGGGTTGGCGGTTTCACCTCTCCTTGGCGTGCTGGAGCATCAGTGACTTGTTCGCCATCACTGGAGATGCCTCTGCCCTGTCGCTGAACATCACCGGCTTCTGGTACCTCCGATGTCTATTTTCTTGGCATCACCACTCATTTTCCATCTCTTCCTCTTTAACAGTACTTTGTGAGTGCACCTTTCTTTTTGCTTTTAGCTTTTGAAGCATTTGATTTACTGCTGCTGGCCTGCTCTTTTGGCAGGCCTGGCTGCTGTTGCTGCCACTTGGACATGTCGTCCCGACCTTGTAGGCTGTGGCGGTCTGCTGAAATCTTCAGCTTCAGCAATTACCTGCAGCGCCTCACACCGTAGCTGTGCTGGCTCTGCCGGCTGCACCTCACCTGCAACGTTGGGCATTGCCCCCGTGACTTGCACTTGAGCTGCAGGTGGTGGGCCCTCGTCACTCGAGACGAGACAGACGATTCCTGGGTCAGACACATCTGAAGACGGTGGTACCAGCTCGTTCTCATCCTGCTGTGTCGCTGTCTTCTGAAATGGCCACCTGCGCTTCAAGCTCACCGTCCCGTGGATTGGCTTCCTGTAGTGGGGAGTCCACAACAGGAATTAATTTGTGTGCACGTTATGTGCCAACATCTGGAGCCAACAGCTCCATAATCGGACCAACGCCGTCAATGACAAGCTTGTTCTTGGTGAACTGCCTCTCTTCTGTGGAATCTGACACAGTCCCGTCATTTATCGTCCTTTGGCCAGCGCCATCTCGAGACTGTCGCCCTGCACAGAGTCCAGCACGGTCTGGGCAATCCCCCCATGGTGACCTCGCCATTGCCTGCAGACCACCAGAAACGTGCCGCTGGAACCTCAGCTGTGCTGCTGGAGAAGAGATGTACAAGCAGCTCATCGTGTTCAACATAAGACATAGGAGCAGAATTCGGCCACTCGGTCCATTGAGTCTGTACCGCCATGCAATCATGGCTGATATTTTTCTCATCCCCATTCTCCTGCCTTCTCCCCATAACCCCTGATCCCCTTATTACGCAAGAACCTATCTATCTCTGTCTTAAGGACACTCAGTGATTTGGCCTCCACAGCCTTCTGCGGAAAAGGGTCTAACAGATTCCCCACCCTCTGGCTGAAGAAATTCCTCCTCATCTCTGTTTTAAAGGATCGTCCCTTCAGTCTGAGATTGTGCCCTCTGGTCCTAGTCTCTCCTACCAGTGGAAACATCCTCTCCACGTCCACTCTATCCAGGCCGCGCAGTATCCTGTAAGTTTCCCCCCTCATTCTTCTAAACTCCAACGAGTACAGACCCAGAGTCCTCAACCGCTCCTCATACGACAAGCTCTTAATTCCAGGGATCATTCTTGTGAACATCCTCCAGACCATTTCCAAGGCCAGCACATCCTTCCTTAGATACGGGGCCCAAAACTGCTCACAATACTCCAAATGGGGTCTGACCAGAGCCCTATACAGCCTCAGAAGTGCATTCCTGGTCTTGTATTCTAGCCCTCTCGACATGAATGCTAACATTGCATTTACCTTCCGAACTGCCGACTGAATCTGCACGTTAACCTTTCGAGAATCGTGAACAAGGACTCCCAAGTCCCTTTGTGCTTCTGATTTCCTAAACATTTCCCCATTTAGAAAACAGTCTATGCCTCTATTTCTACTTCCAAAGTGCACAACCTCACATTTTTCCACATTGTATTCCGTCTGCCACTTCTTTGCCCACTCTCCCAGCCTGCCCAAGTCCTTCTGCAGCCTCCCTGCTTCCTCAATACTACCTGCCCCTCTACAGATCTTTGTATCATCTGCAAACTTAGCAACAGTGCCTTCAGTCCTTTCTTCCAGATCATTAATGTATATTGTGAAAAGTTGTGGTCCCAGCAACGACCCCTGAGGCACACCACTAGTCACCGGTTGCCATCCTGAAAAAGACCCCTTTATCCCCACTCTCTGCCTTCTGCCAGTCAGCCAATCCTCTATCCATGCCAGGATCTTACCCTTAACGCCATGAGCTCTTAACTTATTTAACAGTCTCCGATGCGGCACCTTGTCAAAGGCCTTCTGGAAATCTAAATAAATAACGTCCACTGGTTCTCATAGATCATAGAATTTACAGTGCAGAAGGAGGCCATTCGGCCCATCGAGTCTGCACCGGCTCCTGGAAAGAGCACCCTACCCAAGGTCAACACCTCCACCCTATCCCCACAACCCAGCAACCCCACCCGACACTAAGGGCAATGTTGGACACTAAGGGCAATTTATCACGGCCAATCCACCTAACCTGCACATCTTTGGACTGTGGGAGGAAACCGGAGCACCCGGAGGAAACCCACGCACACACGGGGAGGATGTGCAGACTCCACACAGACAGTGACCCAAGCCGGAATCGAACCTGGGACCCTGGAGCTGTGAAGCAATTGTGCTATCCACAATGCTACTGTGCTGCCCACGTGTTACTTCCTCAAAGAACTCTAACAGATTTGTCAGACACAAACCCCCTTTGACAAAGCCGTGCTGACTCAGTCCTATTTACCATGCACTTCCAAGTACTCCACGATCTCATCTTTAATAATGGACTCTAAAATCTTACCAATGACCGAAGTCAGGCTAACCGGCCTAAAACCTCCCGACTTCTGTCCTTCTTAAACAGGAGTGTTACATTAGCCACTTTCCAATCCTCTGGGGCCCTTCCTGCCTCCAGTGATTCCTGAAAAATCACCACCAATGCCTCTACAATCTCCTCAGCTATCTCTTTTAGAACCCTGTGGTGTAGTCCATCCGGTCCAGGTGACTTATCCACCTTCAGACCTTTCAGTTTCCCCAGAACCTTCTTCTTCATGATGGTCACTGCGCTCACTGCCCCCTAGTTCTCCTGGAGCTCTGGCATCCCACTGGTGTCTTCCACCGTGAAGACTAATGGAAAGTAACTATTCAGTTCCTCTGCCATTTCTTTGTTTCTTATTATTACTTCTCCAGCTACATTTTCCAGTGGTCCAATGTCTATTTTTGCCTCTCTCTTACCTTTTAGAACATAGAACATAGAACATTATAGCACAGAACAGGCCCTTCGGCCCTCAATGGTGTGCCGAGCATTGTCCGAAACCAAGATCAAGCTATCCCACTCCCTGTCATTCTGGTGTGCTCCATGTGCCTATCCAATAACCGCTTGAAAGTTCCTAAAGTGTCCGACTCCACTATCACAGCAGGCAGTCCATTCCACACCCTAACCACTCTCTGAGTAAAGAACCTACCTCAGACATCGCTCCTATATCTCCCACTCTGAATCTTATAGTTATGCCCCCTTGTAACAGCTACATCCACCCGAGGAAATAGTCACTGAACGTCCACTCTATCTATCCCCCCATTATCTTATGAACCTCTATTAAATCGCCTCTCAGCCTCCTCCGCTCCAAAGAGAAAAGCCCTAACTCCCTCAACCTTTCCTCATAAGACTTATCCTCCAAACCAGGCAGCATCCTGGTAAATCTCCTTTGCACCCTTTCCAATGCTTCCACATCCTTCCTATAGTGAGGTGACCAGAACTGCACACAATACTCCAAATGTGGTCTCACCAGGGTCCTGTACAGTTGCAGCATAACCCCGCGGCTCCTAAACTCAAGCCCCATGTCAATAAACGCTAACACACTATAGGCCTTCTTCACGCTCTATCCACTTGAGTGGCAACCTTCAGAGATCTGTGGACATGAACCCCAACATCGCTCTGTTCCTCCACATTCCTCAGAACCCTGCCGTTGACCCTGTAATCCGCAATCAAATTTTTTCTACCAAAATGAATCACCTCGCACTTATCAGGGTTAAACTCCATCTGCCATTTTTCGGCCCAGCTCTGCATCCTATCAATGTCTCTTTGCAGCCTACAACAGCCCTCCACCTCATCCACTACTCCACCAATCTTGGTGTCATCAGCAAATTTACTGACCCACCCTTCATCCCCCTCCTCCAAGTCATTGATAAAAATCACAAATAGCAGAGGACCCAGCACTGATCCCTGTGGTACACCGCTGGTAACTGGTCTCCAGTCTGAAAATTTTCCATCCACCACCACCCTCTGTCTTCTATGTGATAGCCAGTTACTTATCCAATTGGCCAAATTTTCCTCCATCCCACACCTCCTTACTTTCTTCATGAGCCGACCATGGGGAACCTTATCAAACGCAACTGCTCTACCTTCATCTACACACTTAGTTACCTCCTCAAAGTATTCAATCAAATTTATGAGGCAAGACCTACCCTTCACAAATCCGTGTTGACTATCCCGGATTAAGCTGCATCTTTCCAAATGGTCATATATCCTAACCTTCAGGAGCTTTTCCATTATCTTACTGACCACTGAAATAAGACTAACTGGCATATAATTACCAGGATCATTCCTTTTCCCTTTCTTGAACAGAGGAACAACATTCGCCACTCTCCAGTCCTCTGGCACTATCCCTGCGGACAGCGAGGACCCAAAGATCAAAGCCAAAGGCTCTGCAATCTCATCCCTTGCCTCCCAAAGAATCCTTGGATATATCCCATCTGGCCCAGGGGACTTGTCGATCCTCAGGTTTTTCAAAATTGCTAATACATCCTTCCTCAGAACATTTACTTCCTCCAGCCTACCCTCCTGAATCGCACTCTCATCCTCAAAAACATGGCCCCTCTCCTTTGTGAACACTGAAGAAAAGTATTCATTCAACGCCTCTCCCATTTCTTCTGACTCCATGCACAAGTTCCCACTACTGTCCTTGACCGGCCCTCCCCTCACCCTGGCCATTCTTTTATTTCTCACATAAGAGTAAAAAGCCTTGGGATGAATTTCTGTTGTGCCTCCCGAATAACCCACAAAACCTCCAAATTGCTGTTCCATTGTCTTCCCTGCTAGGCTCCTTTTCCAATCAACTCGGGTCAGCTCCTCCCTCATGTCTTTGTCGTTACCATTATTTAATTGTAAACATCGTCTGTATACCCCGTCTGTTCATGTGCCGATCCAGGTAAGTCTTAAAGGTCGCTAACGTACCTGCCTCAACCACCTAACTTGGCAGTGCATTCCAGGCCACCACCCCCCTCTGTGTAAAAAACCTCCCCTGCACATCTCCACTGAACCTTTCCCTCCCTCACCTTGAACTTGTGCCCCCTTGTCATCGTCATTTCCACCCTATCTATACCCCTCATAATTTTGTAAACTTCTATCAGGTCGCCCCTCAGCCTCCGTCTCTCCAGGGAGAACAATCCCAATGTGTTCAATCTCTCCTCATAGCCAGTACCCTCCATACCAGGCAACATCCTGGTAAACCTTTTCTGTACTCTCTCCA
The DNA here is from genome assembly GCF_047496885.1 of Scyliorhinus torazame. Classification (NCBI taxonomy): domain Eukaryota; kingdom Metazoa; phylum Chordata; class Chondrichthyes; order Carcharhiniformes; family Scyliorhinidae; genus Scyliorhinus; species Scyliorhinus torazame. The sequence goes on from NC_092737.1 coordinate 11,349,174, forward strand.
AAGCCTCCACGTCCTTCTGGTAGTGCGGTGACCAGAATTGGACACAGTATTCCAAATGTGGCCAAACCAAGGTTTTATATAACTATTACATAATTTTCGAGCTTTTCTACTCGATGCCCCGTCCTATGAAGGCAAGCATGCCCAATGCTTTTTTCACCACCATTCCCACCTTTGCTGCCACTTTTAAGGATCGTGGCCCTGCATGCCCAGATCTCTCTGTGTCTCTATGCTCCTGATGGTTCTGCCATTTATTTTGTAGCTCCCACCTGAATTGGATCTGCCAAAATGCATCACCTCGCATTTGTCCGGGTTAAACTCCATCTGCCATTTCTCTGCCCAATTTTGCAGCCTATCTATGTCCTGTTGTATTCTCTGACAATCTTCATCATTTTCCGCAACTCCTGCAATCTTAGTATCATCCGCAAACTTGCTAATCAGACCCGCTACGTTTTCTTCCAAGTCATTTATATATATTACAAAGAGCAGAGGTCCCAGTATTGATCCCTGCGGAACACCACTAGTTACAGACCTCCATTCGGACAAACACCCTCCCACTGCTACCCTCTGTCTTCTATGGCCAAGCCAGTTCTGACTCCATCTAGCTCGTTCACCCCTGACCCCATGTGATTTAACCTTATCAAATGCTTTACTAAAGTCCATGTAGCCAACATCCACAGCCCTTCCCTCATCAATCAGTATTGTCACCTCCTCAAAAAATTAAATTAAATTAGTGAGACATGACCTCCCTCGTACAAAACCATGCTGTCTGTCGCTAATAAAAGCACTCACTTCCAAATGTTCATAAATCCTCCCATCTCTGAGGATCTTTTCCAACAATTTCACTATCACTGACGTCAAGCTCACTGGCCTATAATTACCTGGATTATCCTTGCAACCCATCTTAAATAATGGTACAACATTGGCTGTCCTCCAATCGTCTGAAATGAAATGAAAATCGCTTATTGTCACAAGTCGGCTTCAAATGAAGTTACTGTGAAAAGCCCCTAGTCGCCACATTCTGGCACCTGTTCGGGGAGGCTGGTACGGGAATTGAACCGTGCTGCGGTTCAAGACCGCAGTTCAACCACGTGCTGCGGTTGATGTACAGAGAGATCTGGGAGTTCAGGTCCATTGTACCCTGAAGGTGGCTACGCAGGTCGATAGAGTGGTCAAGAAGGCATACGGCATGCTTTCCTTCATCGGAAAGGGTATTGAGTACAAGAGTTGGCAGGTCATGTTACAGTTGTATAAGACTTTGGTTCGGCCACATTTGGAATACTGCATACAGTTCTGGTCGCCACATTACCAAAAGGATGTGGATGCTTTGGAGAAGGTGCAGAGGAGGTTCACCAGGATGTTGGCTGGTATGGAGGGTGCTAGCTATGAAGAGAGGTTGAGTAGATTAGGATTATTTTCATTAGAAAGACGGAGGTTGAGGGGGGACCTCATGGAGGTCTACAAAATCATGAGATGTATAGACAGGGTGGATAGCAAGAAGCTTTTTCCCAGAGTGGCGGACTCAATTACTAGGGGTCACGAGTTCAAGGTGAGAGGGGAAAAGTTTAAGGGAGATAGGCGTGGAAAGTTCTTTACTCAGAGGGTGGTGGGTGCCTGGTACGCATTGCCGGCGGAGGTGGTAGAGGCGGGCATGATAGCGTCAATTAAGATGTATCTAGACAGATACATGAATGGACAGGGAGAAGAGGGATACAGGTCCTTAGAAAATAGGTGACAGTTTTAGATAGAGGATCTGGATGGGCGCAGGCTTGGAGGGCCGAAGGGCCTGTTCCTGTGTTGTAATTTTTCTTTGTTCATTGTTCTTTTCTGCCCTGCCTTGGTCTGCTTTAAAAGCCAGCTATTTAGCCCTGTGCTAAACCAGCCCCTTACCCGCGACCCTAATGAAAGGTTTAGTGAGAGGGAAGAACTGAGGGAGATCAATATTAGTAGAGAAATGGTCTGGGAAAATTGATGGGATTGAAGGCGGATAAATCCCCAGGGCCTGTATCCTAGAATGCTTCAGGAGGTGGCACTGGAAATAGTGGAGGCATTGGTGGTCACCTTCCGGGATTCTATAGATGCTGGAACAGTCCCTGCAGATTGGAGGGTAGCTCACGTCACTCCAATATTCAAAAAGGGAGGTAGAGAGAAAGCAGGGAATTATAGACCAGGAAGCCTAACATCGATAGTGAAATGAAATCTGCTTATTGTCACAAGTAGGCTTCAAATGAAGTTACTGTGAAAAGCCCCTAGTCACCACATTCCGGCACCTGTTCGGGGAGGCTGGTACGGGAATTGAACCGTGCTGCTGGCCTGCCTTGGACTGCTTTCAAAGCCAGCGATTTAGCCCAGTGTGCTAAACCAGCCCCTCGTGGGGAAAATGCTTGAATCCATTATCAAGGACTTTATAGCGGAACATTTAGAAAGCAGTGGCAGGATCAGTCAGAGTCAGCATGGATTTATGAAGGGAAAATCATACTTGACAAATCTGCTGGAAGTCTTTGAAGAGGTAACCAGTACAGTCGACAAGGGGGAGCCAGTCGATGTGGTATATTTGGACTTTCAGAAGACATTTGACAAAGTCCCACATAAGAGATTATTGTGCAAAATTAAAGCGCATGGGATTGGGGGAAATGTATTGAGGTGGATAGAAAACTGATTGGCAGAGAGGAAACAAAGAGTAGGAATTAATGGGTCCTTTTCAAATTGGCAGGCAGTAATTAGTGGGGTACCACAGGGATCGGTGCTGGGACCCTAGCTATTCACAATATATATTAATGATTTGGATTGGATTGGATTGGATTTGTTTATTGTCACGTATACCGAGGTACAGTGAAAAGTATTTTTCTGCGAGCAGCTCAACAGATCATTAAGTACATGAGAAGAAAAGGGAATAAAAGAAAATACATAATAGGGCAACACAACATATACAATGTAACTACACAAGCACTGGCATCGGATGAAGCATACAGGGTGTAGTGTTAATGAAATCAGTCCATTGGATGAGGGAACAAAATGTAACATCACAAAGTTTGCAGACGATACCAAGTTGGGTGGGAGGGTGAACTGTGACGAGGATGCAGGGATCCTACAGCATGATCTGGACAGGTTGGGCGAGTGGGCAAACCAATGGCAGATGCAGTATAATTTGGATAAGTGTGAGGTTATTCACATTGGAAGCAAAAACAGGAAGGCGGATTGCTACCTGAATGGTTGTAAATTGGGAGAGGGGAGTGTGCAGCGGGACCTGGTGTCCTTGTTCACCAGTCGCTGAAGGTAAGCATGTCGGTGCGACAGGCGGTAAAGAAGGCTAATGGTATGTTGGCCTTCATTGCGAGAATTTCGAGTGCAGGAGCCGGGCTGTGTTGTTGCAGTTATACAGGGCCTTGGTGAGGCCACACCTGGAGTATTGTGGGCAGTTTTGGTCTCCTTCTCTGAGGAAGGATGTTCTTGCTCTCGAGAGAGTGCAGCAAAGGTTTACCAGACTGATTCCAGGGATGGCGGGACTGTCATATGAGGAGAGATTGACTAGGTTAGGATTGTTTTCGCTGGACTTTAGAAGAATGAGGGGGGATCTCATAGAGACTTATAAAATTCTAACAGGACTAGACAGGGTAGATGCAGGGAAGATGTTCCCGGTGGTGGGTCCTGAACCAGGGGATTCAGGATAAACCATTTCGGACAGAGATAAGGAGACATTTCTTCACCCAGAGTGGTGAGCCTGTGGAGATGCTGAAACATTGAATATATTCAAGAGGCGGCTGGATATAGCACTTGGGGAGAATGGGATCAAAGTTTATGGGGATAAAGCAGGATTAGTCTATTGAGTTGGATGATCAGCCATGATCGTGATGAATGGTGGAGCAGGCTCGAAGGGCCAAAAGGCCTCCTCCTGCTCCTCTCTTCCATGTATCTATGAGAGAACGGGCCTCAGACTAAACATCCGGAAAACAAGGGTTCTCTTCCAGCCACACAAAACTGCCCCCCCCCCAAACCATCAAGATCCACGGTGAGCCCTTGGACATTGTGAATCATTTCCCATACCTCGGGAGCCTCCTTTCGGTGCGAGCAGACATTGACGGCTTACATTAACAGTGCAATGAAGTTACTGTGAAAAGCCCTTAGTCACCGCATCCGAGCGCCTGTCCGGGTACACAGACTAACCAATCCTGCAGCATGTCTTTTAGGGTCACTCATAAATCACAATTTTCTGTTAATTGCCTTAATGAATGATTTGGATTGTGCCCTCTTGGGGCTGTGAGACTGCAAATAAGAGCTTAGTTCTGACTTCCACAGGCACTCAAGTGAATTGCTTTGTGCTTTGCCTCCTCTCCTATTTCGATTGCTTGGAAATAAAACCTAAGGTGTTCGATGTATTATGTCTAATTCTCTGTGGAGGCGTGAAGTGCGTCCATTTACTCAAAGAGAGGCATTCTGGTGAATATATTTTTTCTTTATCGCAGGCTACGGTTAAAACAGGATACTCACAGGTGTCGGGCCAGAGACAATGTCAGGATCTTTTATCCTCATTGCCAGCTGTGAAGATGTACTTCTTCCAGCTAGGAGACCATTTAAAGCATGCTCTTCAGAGAATGCAGTCTTGGTTGAATATCAGATCAGCTCACCAGACGAACGGACTGGAGAAAAGACACCATGCGCTTTTACGAATGCTCTGAGGTGCACAGCAAAATCTGGAAGGGAGGGATTCAAGCCAAGTTATGCAGGCAGCTGGGAAAAGGACCAAAGGATTAAACATACCACTGGCCTAGACTGGAAAAAGGACTAATGGATTAAACATACCACTGACCCAGACTGGAAAGGCTAAAAGCACATCAGAGGGGAGTTAACGTGAATTTTCACTTTTAATATCTCTTCTTTACTTTAACCAATCTGTATAAGTATTGTCAATGTTTCACTATGAAACAAATGGAGCACTTTACATTATCAAAGAACCGTAACAGAGAACCGTTCCCACTTTATTCATTTTGGGGAATATTGCCACAGGGAGAAATATTGCCCAAGGCAAGAATTCCGAAACAGCAATGTAACCTTGGCTGTTCTGGGATTAAGTTTTGGGTGCGATTCAACCAAAGGTTCCAAGTGCCATTTTGGCCGGATTTGGCAGGGAGGTCGAAAGGCCTCCTTCTGCACAGCAGGGATTCTATGATTCTGTCAAACAGAATAACTTTATTTACAAAGTTGCACCATGCGCTGCATGCTTGCAGTTCGTCCACGGTACAATCTGTTACGAGGAAAACCTCCTCCATCTGGGGAGATTTCCCAATCGTACTGTTCCAACAGAATGTGAAATCCCATCATGCTCCTAAAGGCTGTCTGAAGGTTTCTTTACCTAAGGAAATTTATACTTGCCTTAGAAGAGGACTGCTGCACGATCAATCACACAAAGACGAGAGTTGGATGCAATCGAGGCTTTATTACACTAAGATGTGTGGCCTCCTACAGCAGCTGGCGAAATGGCTGCTGTACGAGGAGCACACATATTTATACTCCGCCTACTGGGCGGAGCCAGCTGGCAGGGATCTACCCCCCTACCTGTAGTACAGGGCCTTACCGCAAAGCACCTCTCTCAACAATATATACATCAGTGGTGACTACCACAAGGACGTGCACCGAACTGAGTCCCGGGGTGAGAGGATTGTTCTATGATCAGAAATTAAGTAGACTAGGCCTATTTTCCATAGTGTTCAGAAGATTGAGAAGGGATCTCATTTAAACATATAAAATTATTTGGGGATATGACTGGGCTGATACGGAGAAAATGTTTCCTCTGGCTGGGGAATCTAGAATGTGGGGGTTAGCATTTCAGGATAAGTGGTTATCCATTTGGGACTTAGATAAGGATAAATTCTTCACTCGAAGGGTTGTAGATGAGTTTATTCATGATAGAGGGCAATGGATTTTTGGACACTTGGGGGAATTATGGGAAGAGGATGGGAAGGTAGAGTTGAGATATAATATATAACAATAATCTTTATTGTCACAAGTAGGCTTACATTGCAATGAAGTTACTGTGAAAATCCCCTAGTCGCCACATTCCAGCTCCTGTTCGGGTACACAGAGGGAGAATTCAGAATGTCCAATTCACCTAAAAGCACGTCTTTCGGGACTTGTGGGAGGAAACCGGAGCACCCGGAGGAAACCCACGCAGACACGGGGAGAACGTGCAGACTCCGCACAGACGTTGACCCAGCTGGGACTTGAACCTGGGACCCTGGCGCTGTGAAGCCACAGTGCTAACCACTGTGCTACCGTGAGATGGACGTTATACCACAATCTTTTTGAAAGCCGGAGCAGTTTTTAAAGGCCAAATGATGTATTTCTACTATCTTTCTTCGTACAGCTGACATTGTTAATATCAGTCAACAAAGTGGAGGTGATATATCACTTGTACCACTAGATGGCGGTGTATTACAATGTATCTGAAGTGTGCCTCACTTTTCCTGCAATAGGGACAGTGTAGAGGGAGTTTTACTCTGTATATAATTGATAGGAAATAGAGCCGGTTTAAACAATTTATATTTGTATGGTGGATATTAGAAATAAGATATAAGTTTCAGCTTAATTTGTGTTTCTCTACTTGTGAGCTAAGGAAGGGTTAAAACTTTAGCTTAGCTTCATGTTAAACAAAAGTGCCTGAATGTTTATATGTTTTTGTTTCACTTCATTGGACTGCACTAGAATGCTTAAATTGGAGTTTGGTGACTGATAGAGTTCGGTGAGGAGGGAGCGAGCTCCTCTTTTCCTTTCCTTCCTTTCCTCAGAAAGAGGAGAGCCAACCTTATTTAGTGGGACCTGGAAGTTCGAGAGCTGATCGGGTGAATACAGTCAGGTAAGAATTTACTATTTTTATCGCGAACGGGTTTTTAAGGTCTTATTTTACGGTTCATCGTTTGTAAGGGCTATATTCTGTAACAACAAGGAAGGAGGGCCCCAGAGTAATCAATATTATTTGTATGAAGTTTCTTCCAAAGGATTTGATTCAAATGGGTAAGTCAGGCAGGAAAGCTCAATGCCATGAAATGCTCCTCTTGCTCTATGTGGTATTATGACAACCTGGGCAAGTGCACGGTCAATTCTAGCCCCTCGCGCCCTGGAGTCACAAAACAAGTGAATTAACCAATAATTCTAATAAAAATACACAAAGTCTTTAGCCCTTGGCTGCCCAATAATCACACTCACCAGGTTTGTAAATGTAAACACAATTACTGTTTGTTTATAACATGAAATGTGCAATAAGTTCAACTGGTTAACTATCATTTAACTCCTGACTCCCACTTCCGCTGCTCCCTCCTTCTACCCACACCCACAAAGCAGACAAACACAGTGGGGGAAAGAAGGGGAAAATAATAAGGATGAAAGTCAAAACACTTCCTTCACAGCCAGATTGCAGATTAGAATCTTCGGTTTGCAGTCGGTAATGGTCTTCTTTGTAGAGTAATTCATTCAGGTCCCTGTAGTTTAGAAAATGCAATACTCATTGGCAGCAGGCTTTCTGGAAAGACACCTTATTTCGTATCTAGCTGGGCCTTCAACTCGAGGTTCGCATTCAAGCCTCTATCTTTCCAGAGAATTGGTCGATTCTGCCTTTGCATTTCAGGAGAGACAGTTGGTGGTTCTGCTGTTTGCCTGTGTATAGATTCAGACAAGCCAGTTCAGAAACTTGGCCTTTCTGGCGAATGAGTGAGTGTACTTGTCTACTTTTTGATGCCAGAATCAAAACTGAAACCACACCGTTGTAACCTGCCTGATTATTATTGGCTGGGGACTATTGGCAATCCCACAATTCTTGGTGAGTGTGAGCTCCCCCAATGAGGAGGGCGGAGAAATCATTAGCAGAGTCACCTGCATAAATAGAGCTTGCCAGTGTGAAACCATGATGTGGAGATGCCGGCGTTGGACTGGGGTGAGCACAGTAAGAAGTCTTACAACACCAGGTTAAAGTCCAACAGGTTTGTGTCAAACACTGGCTTTCGGAGAGCTGCTAAGGAGCAGTGAAAGGCCTCAGGTGAAGGAGCAGAGCTCACCTGAGGACGGAGCAGTGCTCCGAATGCTAGTGTTTGAAACAAACCTATTGGACTTTAACCTGGTGTTGTAAAACTTCTTACAGTGTGAAACCAGCCAGTGGAGAAAGCAGTGGTAGAGGATTGCGGCTGTAGTGTGTATGTAATTGTAAATAAATATTTATTTCAACTCTACAAACTCGTGCTAGATTCTTTGTGGCCCTCACAAAACAAACTAAAGCCTTGGACTCTGAAAAACATGTCAGTGGGTTCAGATCCCATCACCACCTATTACCACTTACCACCATCACCACTTCCCCGGAGCGGAGAAACTACGTCATCTTCTTCACAGCCTTCAACACGTCATTGATGACGATGAACATCTTGCCAAGGTCATCCCCACACCCCCACTACTTGCCTTCAAACAACCTCAAACAAACCAGTGTTTGCAACAAACTACCCAGTCTTCAGAACAGTGATCACGACACCACACAACCCTGCCATGGCAATCTCTGCAAGACGTGCCAGATCATCGACATGGATACCACTATTACACGTGAGAACACCACCCACCAGGCACGCGGTACATACTCGTGCGACTTGGCCAATGTTATCTACCTCATACGCTGCAGGAAAGGATGTCCCGAAGCATGGTACATTGGCGAGACCATGCAGACGCTGCGACAACGAATGAACGGACATCGCGCAACAATCACCAGGCAGGAATGTTCCCTTCCAGTCGGGGAACACTTCAGCAGTCAAGGGCATTCAGCCTCTGATCTCCGGGTAAGCGTTCTCCAAGGCGGCCTTCAGGACGCGAGACAACGCAGAATCGCCGAGCAGAAACTTATAGCCAAGTTCCGCACACATGAGTGCGGCCTCAACCGGGACCTGGGATTCATGTCACATTACATTCATCCCCCACCATCTGGCCTGCGAAATGCTACCAACTGTCCTGGCTTGGTACAATTCACACCTCTTTAACCTGGGGTTACCCCATCTCTGGATCTGTAAAGATTTAATCACCTGCTAATGCTCGCATTCCAAGCATTGTTTGGCATCTTTGAATTTGTCTATATATGTGTTTCTGGAACAGACCTCTTCATTCACCTGAGGAAGGAGCAGCGCTCCGAAAGCTAGTGACATCGAAACAAACCTGTTGGACTTTAACCTGGTGTTGTAAGACTTTGTACTGTGCTCACCTATTACAGGACTGAGCACAGCCCTTTGGGCCAATTCATTGTCCCACAGCCAATCAATCAAACCGAGTCCTCACTGGTGCCAGCCATCCTGCAATCGCCAGTTTAAACTAGCACAGCCTTCCAGATTCTGCTCTTTGAATTAAGGTTACAGACTTCTTACAGCATCCTGGCTTAAAGTGAGATGTCCATCAAAAGCCTAACAGCAAAATAAAAGACAGGGGAAATAAAGGAAAATAATAGGGACATAAACAGGAAGGACCCTTACAGTGGGAAGCCGGGAACATTTCCAGTGTTTGGGGACAGTATTTGCGCAGAATGTATTTCCAGCTGCACCCTACTTAAACCTACATCCTATCCCCATAGCCCCACCTAACCTTTTGGACACTAAGGGGCAATTTAGCATGGCCAATTCACCTAACCTACACTTCTTTGGACAGGGGGGGGCAAACCGGAGCACCCGGAGGAAACCCACGCAGACACTGGGAGAAAGTGCAAACTCCACAGAGACAGTCACCCGAAGTTGGAAACGAACTTGGGACCTTGGAGCTGTGAGGCAGCAGTGCTAACCACCGTGCCACCATGCCGCCCACCATAGCTTTTATTGGTAGAGGGATTGAGTTTCGGAGCCATGAGGTCATGTTACAGCTGTACAAAACTCTGGGTGCGGCCGCATTTGGAGTATTGCGTCCAATTCTGGTCGCCGCATTATAGGAAGGATGTGAAAGCATTGGAAAGGGTGCAGAGGAGATTTACCAGAATGTTGCCGGGTATGGAGGGAAGATCTTATGAGGGAAGGCTGAGGGACTTGAGGCTGTTTTCGTTAGACAGAAGAAGGTTAAGAGGTGACTTAATTGAGGCACACAAGATGATCAGAGGATTAGATAGGGTGGACAGTGAGAGCATTTTTCCTCGGATGGTGATGTCTAGCACGAGGGGCCGTACCTTTAAATTTAGGGGAGATAGATATAAGACAGATGTCAGAGTTAGGTTCTTTACTCGGAGAGTATTAAGGGCATGGAATGCCCTGCCTGCAACAGTAGTGGACTCGCCAACACTAAGGACATTCAAATGGTCATTGGATAGACATATGGACGATAAGGGAAGAGTGTAGATGGGCCTTAGAGTGGTTTCACAGGTCGGCGCAACATCGAGGGCTGAAGGGCCTGTACTGCGCTGTCATGTCCTATGTTCTATATACCCTCTGTTCCTGCACTCCCTTTTGAACCGTCTCTTTTATATTGCAAGTCCTGATTCCACCTACCAAAATACCACTTCTGTGCTCTGAATGTCAGATTCTCCACATCCGTCCATTCCACCATTTTGTCTGAGAATTCTTGAGAGGTTTCTCATTTCACAATACTTTCATATTTTGTGCTACCTCCACGTTTTGAAAACTGCCCTGTACACAAGTTGAGGTCATTAATATATAATCAGGAAAAGCAGTGGGTGGGAGAATAAAGTCACACAGAGGAGAGAATGAGTTTGGACAGCAGAGGGCTCCCTCCGATATTGCATGATCATTGTTCCTGCAAGGCACCTTGGGATTTTCTCTTATAGTCAAGGTGCTACATGAACGCAAGTTGCTACTGTTGTTATCAACCAATGGCTTGTCTTGTTGATGAAATCTAAAGGTTAACCTTTAACATAAACTCTGAAAAGATGCACTTACCAAAGCCTAGTCGTCATTAGGCTTTTACAAGTCTGTAACAAATGAGAAAATGAAAGGTGTTTGTGGTAGTATGCATTAGGGGTCATGTGGGACTGTGAAGCCGTGATGTCATTGGCTGACAGATCCCGGGTCCTGGTTGGCTGTTGACCTCTAGCTCCGCCCTGAAGGCGGAGTATAAGAACCAGGAGTTCTCCCCGCAGGCCAGTCTGTTGCTGAACTGCAGGGAACAAGTCACGCTTAATAAAGCCTCATCGACTTCATCTCTATTCGTCTCTCGTGAGTCTTTGTGCGCTACAGTGTTTATATTGAAACATGTTCAGATTCCGATGAGTATTGATTGAGTGGATGCTGAGATGATGTTTGAGACATCAACTGGGAGGTATAGTTTAAAAATAAGACCATTTTTTTTTCTCACAGAATTATCTTCCCCAGTGAGCAGTGGAGGCGATGCTATTGTATATTTTTCAGGTTGAGTTATTTAATCAAAATCTACTGGACAGGAAAAGATGATTGGAGGCCGACAGGAAAGTAGACATGAGAGCACAGGCAGATCAGCCATGATAATACCAAATGATGGAATAGGATCGAGGGGCCGTCGTGCTTTTCTGATTCACAGTACAATATCACGTGGCATATTTGCGCAGTTAGCTGAAGGGAGAGAAAGGTAACTTTGGTTAAATGACGAACATTAGAGGACAGATCATTCTGTGTCTGCATGGGCTAAAATGACAAAATCACTTGCGATACAACTCAGAAACACGATGCTCAGCCCAGCCTGACCAGGCTGGTATTAATGGTCCACTTAAGCCTCCTCCTATCTTCCGCCATTTAAATCTATCATCGCAACCCTCCACTCCCTTCGCCTTGATATGCTTGTCTCGTTTGCCCTTAAATGTATCTACGATTCACTTCAACCACTCAGTGTGCTGGTGAATTCCACAGTCTCACCAATCTGCGGAAATAGGTTCCTCCTGAATTCCCAATTGGCTATCTTAGTGACTATTCTACATTGACGGACTCTAATTATGCTCTTCATTACTAGAGGAAGCTCTCTCTCTTCTGGCCATTCCCGTCGGCGGGTTCTTCCAGTCTCGCCGATGACAAACCCCTTCGCAGCTGCGTTGCAGACAGCAGGGAAACCCCATCGATCGTGGCAGGACCACAGCCGACAAAAGGCGAATCGCTTCCTCTGCTGCAAAGTCCCGCCCTCTGTATCCATTCCACCAAACCCTTTTCCAATTTTAAAGCACTCTATTAGTGCACTCCTCACCCCTGTTCATTCAGGAAAGAAGGTGATAGAGCCTCTCAGTCCTTTCCTGACATGTCCGCCCATACATTTCTGCTTACACCTTTGTAAGTCGGCTCTGCAGCCTCACCAGTGATGCAGATTGAGAATGAAGCGACAGACGTGGAATTTGTGTTTTGTGCCAAGAAGTGTCACAAAATTATAGTCAATAAATAGTCACTGCGAAGAAGGCCCTGCATTTCAGCCCATCAACACATTGTAAGAAGGGGATGGTAATCAGCAGGGCCACATCACTGGAAAATGACCTGCATTTGGCCAAGAGCAACATTTTTATTTCTTAGACTCTGTTGTTCTATTTTGTGGAGAAACAGATATACTGGGCGGGATTTTCTGGCTGTTCACGCAGGAAATTCTGGACCCACGCCGACGCATGGGTTTCCTGTCGACAACAACGACATGCCTCCCCTGCTGAAAAACATGTGGCGGATGGTCGGTAAATCCCGCCCAATAACTTCAATAGTTCCTTTATATCATCCCCTGATGTGCCATCAATCAACACAAGACGAGTAGTGAACGTAACTGAGGCTTTAATAAACTAAACAGAAAGCCTCCTGGCCTCTGATCCCAGGCAGAGGCAGAGACCAGCCACCGTTATACCGAGCCCGAGAGGAGGCGGAGCCAGCTACCTTTATACTGAGCCCAAGGGGAGGCGGAGCCAGCCTCCTTTATACCGAGGGGAGGCGGAGCCAGCCACCTTTATACCGAGCCCGAGGGGAGGCGGAGCCAGCCTCCTTTATACCGAGCCCGAGGGGAGGTGGAGCCAACCACCGTTATACCGAGCCCGAGGGGAGGCGGAGCCAGCCACCGTTATACCGAGTCCGAGGGGAGGCGGAGCCAGCCACCTTTATACCGAGCCCGAGGGGAGGTGGAGCCAACCACCGTTATACCGAGTCCGAGGGGAGGCGGAGCCAGCCACCTTTATACCGAGCCCGAGGGGAGGCGGAGCCAGCATCCTTTATACCGAGCCCGAGGGGAGGCGGAGCCAGCCTCCTTTATACCGAGCCCGAGGGGAGGTGGAGCCAGCCTCCTTTATACCGAGCCCGAGGGGAGGCGGAGCCAGCCTCCTTTATACCGAGCCCGAGGGGAGGCGGAGCCAGCCTCCTATATACCGAGCCCGAGGGGAGGCGGAGCCAGCCACCTTTATACCGAGCCCGAGGGGAGGCGGAGCCAGCCTCCTTTATACCGAGCCCAAGGGGAGGTGGAGCCAACCACCGTTATACCGAGCCCGAGGGGAGGCGGAGCCAGCCACCTTTATACCGAGCCCGAGGGGAGGCGGAGCCAGCCTCCTTTATACTGAGCCTGAAGGGAGGCGGAGCCAGCCACCGTTATACCGAGTCCGAGGGGAGGCGGAGCCAGCCACCTTTATACCGAGCCCGAGGGGAGGCGGAGCCAGCCTCCTTTATACCGAGCCTGAGGGGAGGCGGAGCCAGCCACCGTTATACCGAGCCCGACGGGAGGCGGAGCCAGCCACCTTTATACCGAGCCCGAGAGGAGGCAGAGACCAGCCTCCTTTATACCGAGCCCGAGGGGAGGCGGAGCCAGCCTCCTTTATACCGAGCCCGAGGGGAGGCGGAGCCAGCCACCTTTATACAGAGCCCGAGGGGAGGCGGAGCCAGCCTCCTTTATACCGAGCCTGAGGGGAGGCGGAGCCAGCCACCGTTATACCGAGCCCGAGGGGAGGCGGAGCCAGCCACCTTTATACCGAGCCCGAGGGGAGGCAGAGACCAGCCACCTTTATACCGAGCCCGAGGGGAGGCGGAGACAGCCACCGTTATACCGAGCCCGAGGGGAGGCGGAACCAGCCTCCTTTATACCAAGCCCGAGGGGAGGGAGGAGGCGGAGCCAGCCACCTTTATACCGAGCCCGAGGGGAGGCGGAGCCAGCCACCTTTATACCGAGCCCAAGGGGAGGTGGAGCCAGCCTCCTTTATACCGAGCCCGAGGGGAGGCGGAGCCAGCCTCCTTTATACCGAGCCCGAGGGGAGGCGGAGCCAGCCACCTTTATACCGAGCCCGAGGGGAGGCGGAGCCAGCCACCGTTATACCGAGCCCGAGGGGAGGCGGAGCCAGCCTCCTTTATACCGAGCCCGAGGGGAGGCGGAGCCAGCCACCGTTATACCGAGCCCGAGGGGAGGCGGAGCCAGCCTCCTTTATACCGAGCCCGAGGGGAGGCGGAGCCAGCCTCCTTTATACCGAGCCCGAGGGGAGGCGGAGCCAGCCTACCTTTCTACCGAGCCCGAGGGGAGGCGGAGCCAGCCACCGTTATACCGAGCCCGAGGGGAGGCGGAGCCAGCCTCCTTTATACCGAGCCCGAGGGGAGGCGGAGCCAGCCACCTTTATACCGAACCCGAGGGGAGGCGGAGCCAGCCTCCTTTATACCGAGCCCGAGGGGAGGCGGAGCCAGCCATCATTATACCGAGCCCGAGGGGAGGCGGAGCCAGCCTCCTTTATACCGAGCCCGAGGGTAGGCGGAGCCAGCCTCCTTTATACCGAGCCCGAGGGGAGGCGGAGCCAGCCACCGTTATACCGAGCCCGAGGGGAGGGAGGAGGCGGAGCCAGCCACCGTTATACCGAGCCCGAGGGGAGGCAGAGCCAGCCTCCTTTATACCGAGCCCGAGGGGAGGCGGAGCCAGCCTCCTTTATACCGAGCCCGAGGGGAGGCGGAGCCAGCCACCTTTATACCGAGCCCGAGGGGAGGCGGAGCCAGCCTCCTTTATACCGAGCCCGAGGGGAGGCGGAGCCAGCCACCTTTATACCGAGCCCGAGGGGTGGCGTAGCCAGCCACCTTTATACCGAGCCCGAGGGGAGGCAGAGCCAGCCTCCTTTATACCGAGCCCGAGGGGAGGCGGAGCCAGCCACCTTTATACCGAGCCCGAGGGGAGGCGGAGCCAGCCTCCTTTATACCGAGCCCGAGGGGAGGCGGAGCCAGCCACCTTTATACCGAGCCCGAGGGGAGGCGGAGCCAGCCTCCTTTATACCGAGCCCGAGGGGAGGCGGAGCCAGCCACCGTTATACCGAGCCCGAGGGGAGGCGGAGCCAGCCACCTTTATACCGAGCCCGAGGGGAGGCGGAGCCAGCCTCCTTTATACCGAGCCCGAGGGGAGGCGGAGCCAGCAGGCAGTAGTTTACCACATTACATATAATAGAGTGGCAGTTTACCACAATACACATATTATATATGACAGTGGTTTGGAGCCAGCAGAGACAAGCCCAGGCATGTGACAATACAACAGTACAACACAGTGGGTTACCACATCCCCATCCTGTGCAGCAAACAAATTGCGCATTGTTAATATTTTCTTCAGAGGTTGCATTTGAAAACTATATTTTCAGCACAATCTCTTTATCGATTGGCGATTGCGAACATTTTATTGTCCAGACTCTATTAATATTCATTTTATGCAATCCAATTGTCACAAGGTGAAGACAATGGGAAAAATTCTCCGTTTGGGAAACGTGTTGCCGCCAGGACTGAATTGTATGCGGTTCGAGTTCCCGTTGCTGCCGCTATTTGTGGAACAATTCAGGTCATGCGAATAGGTCAGCACTATGCCCACGTGGATCTGGACTAATTCCCATTCCCGCCAGCGTCAGAGTCACTGGGGTTGGGAATTGGTGCTGGAGCGCTTGAGAAGCTGGAGCTGTTTAAAAGCACTCCATTCTCCACACACTCCCATTACAGCCAAGATGGTGGCCCAGAGCAGCCAAGAAGGTGGCCCAGAGCAGCCAAGATGGTGGCCCAGAGCAGCCAAGATGGTGGCCCAGAGCAGCCAAGATGGTGGCCCAGAGCAGCCAAGAAGGTGGCCCAGAGCAGCCAAGATGGTGGCCCAGAGCAGCCAAGATGGTGGCCCAGAGCAGCCAAGATGGTGGCCCAGAGCAGCCAAGAAGTGTGGACTGTGTGTTCTCAGTGTGTGGACTGTGTGTTCTCAGTGTGGGGACTGTGTGTTCTCAGTGTGGGGACTGTGTGTTCTCAGTGTGGGGACTGTGTGTTCTCAGTGTGTGGACTGTGTGTTCTCAGTGTGTGGGCTGTGTGTTCTCAGTGTGTGGACTGTGTGTTCTCAGTGTGTGGGCTGTGTGTTCTCAGTGTGTGGACTGAGTGTTCTCAGTGTGGGGACTGTGTGTTCTCAGTGTGGGGACTGTGTGTTCTCAGTGTGGGGACTGTGTGTTCTCAGTGTGGGGACTGTGTGTTCTCAGTGTGTGTGGGCTGTGTGTTCTCAGTGTGTGGGCTGTGTGTTCTCAGTGTGTGGGCTGTGTGTTCTCAGTGTGTGGGCTGTGTGTTCTCAGTGTGTGGGCTGTGTGTTCTCAGTGTGGGGACTGTGTGTTCTCAGTATGGGGACTGTGTGTTCTCAGTGTGGGGACTGTGTGTTCTCAGTGTGGGGACTGTGTGTTCTCAGTGTGGGGACTGTGTGTTCTCAGTGTGTGTGGGCTGTGTGTTCTCAGTGTGTGGGCTGTGTGTTCTCAGTGTGTGGGCTGTGTGTTCTCAGTGTGGGGACAGTGTGTTCTCAGTGTGTGGGCTGTGTGTTCTCAGTGTGTGGGCTGTGTGTTCTCAGTGTGTGGGCTGTGTGTTCTCAGTGTGTGGGCTGTGTGTTCTCAGTGTGTGGGCTGTGTGTTCTCAGTGTGAAGGCTGTGTGTTCTCAGTGTGTGGGCTGTGTGTTCTCAGTGTGTGGACTGTGTGTTCTCAGTGTGCGGACTGTGTGTTCTCAGTGAGTGGGCTGTGTGTTCTCAGTGTGTGGACTGTGTGTTTTCAGTGTGTGGGCTGTGTGTTCTCAGTGTGTGTGGGCTGTGTGTTCTCAGTGTGTGGGCTGTGTGTTCTCAGTGTGTGGGCTGTGTGTTCTCAGTGTGTGGGCTGTGTGTTCTCAGTGTGTGGACTGTGTGTTCTCAGTGTGTGGGCTGTGTGTTCTCAGTGTGTGGGCTGTGTGTTCTCAGTGTGAGGGCTGTGTGTTCTCAGTGTGTGGGCTGTGTGTTCTCAGTGTGTGGGCTGTGTGTTCTCAGTGTGTGGACTGTGTGTTCTCAGTGTGTGGACTGTGTTCTCAGTGTGTGGGCTGTGTGTTCTCATTGTGTGGGCTGTGTGTTCTCAGTGTGTGGACTGTGTGTTCTCAGTGTGTGGGCTGTGTGTTCTCAGTGTGTGGGCTGTGTGTTCTCAGTGTGTGGGCTGTGTGTTCTCAGTGTGTGGGCTGTGTGTTCTCAGTGTGTGGGCTGTGTGTTCTCAGTATGTGTGCTGTGTGTTCTCAGTGTGTGGACTGTGTGGTCTCAGTGTGTGGGCTGTGTGTTCTCAGTGTGTGTGGGCTGTGTGTTCTCAGTGTGTGGGCTGTGTGTTCTCAGTGGGTGGACTGTGTGTTCTCAGTGGGTGGACTGTGTGTTCTCAGTGTGGGGACTGTGTGTTCTCAGTGTGGGGACTGTGTGTTCTCAGTGTGGGGACTGAGTGTTCTCAGTGTGGGGACTGTGTGTTCTCAGTGTGTGGGCTGTGTGTTCTCAGTGAGTGGGGACAGTGTGTTCTCAGTGTGGGGACTGAGTGTTCTCAGTGTGGGGACTGTGTGTTATCAGTGTGTGGGCTGTGTGTTATCAGTGTGTGGGCTGTGTGTTCTCAGTGAGTGGGGACAGTGTGTTCTCAGTGTGTGTGGGCTGTGTGTTCTCAGTGTGTGGGCTGTGTGTTCTCAGTGTGTGGGCTGTGTGTTCTCAGTGTGTGGGCTGTGTGTTCTCAGTGTGTGGACTGTGTGTTCTCAGTGTGTGGACTGTGTGTTCTCAGTGTGTGGACTGTGTTCTCAGTGTTGTCATGATATTCAAACACACACATCATGATGGACACACTAACAGGCAAATCAGAGTACACAACACCACAACCAATCACAGACAAGAACACCAACCACATAAAAAGCACGAGCACGACACCTGGAGGTCAGTAGGTCTGGGGAGAAGGGAACAAGAAAGAGCTGTTGAAACACCACAAGCAGGGAGCCCCCCACGTGCAGAGTGCAAAGACCAAGTTGTAAATAGTGAGTTTAAATAAAGAAGCGTTGTACCATATGCAACTGTGTTGGCTCATCTGTGTGTCAGAACACCCAACACCACATGGTACAGGAGTGGATCGATACCTGCCTACTAACCTGCCATTCTGGACATGGACCACACCGACGGACCGCAGCCGATGCAAGTCACGGGGAACCTAGGCACCAACTGGAAGCTCTACAGGCAGCGATTTGACCTGTACATCCGTGCCACCGAAAAACAGAATGCCTCGGATGATTCGAAGATTGCAATGCTCCTCTTCTACGCAGGCCCGTACCCAACCGATGTCTTTAGCTCACTGGTGTTCGAAGAAGGCGAAAACCAGGCCAAATATGACACGGTCATCCTCAAACTGGACCAGCACTTTCAAGCTGAAGTAAACGAAAGCTTCGAAAGATACATCTTTCAGCAACGCCTGCAAGGTAAGGAGGAACTTTTTCAACCCTTTTTGACGCACCTCCGGATTCTAGCGCAGTCCTGCGGTTACGGCACCACTACAGAGTCCATGATCAGGGACCAGATTGTTTTTGGCGTTGCCTCTAGTGGCCTACGCCAGCAGCTTTTTAAAATGAAAAGCCTCACCTTAGCGTCTGCTGTGGAAGCCTGTGTCCTCCATGAAAATGCTACCTGCCGTTTTGCCCGATTTCAGGCGTCCGAGTTGGCACGGAGGGGGTCCCCAGCCGTCGAATCGGCAAGCCAGGCCGCCCACGACGTTGAACGCATCCAGGCCGTCGATTTCTTCCCGCCCCACGGCCCGGACGACAGCGGCCGCTTCCCGCGCTTTTCGCGGTCTCCCGCGCAGGTGCGCGCCAAAAATAACGGCCACAACGAGGGACGCACTGCGCAGGCGCGCCCACCGCAAGATCGCACTGCGCATGCGCAGTGGCGCAACGAACGCCGTGACGTCATGACGTGCAGCAATTGTGGAGGTCTACACTTAAAAGGGCAATGTCCTGCAAAAAACCGACAGTGCAACAGATGTGCCATGATGGGCCACTACGCAGCCCGCTGTCGTGCGGCTCAACCCATGGATCCGGCGCATCCTCGACAACCTCGCACACGAGTCAGGACCGTCCAGCCCACGCATCACGACTTCCAGTTAAGTGATGCAGATGACCAGGATGACTTCCGAGTTGCCGTCATTGATGTCAACAAGGTCAATGCCATCAATCCAGACGATGAGTGGTGTGCCACCCTGACGGTCAACCGATCGCGCGTCGCCTTCCGTCTGGACACCGGCGCATCCGCCAACCTGATTGCTTACTCTGCAGTCCAGGCCATGAAGGTCAAACCACCCATCACACCATCCCGGCTTAAGATGGTTGACTATAACGGGAACGTTATCCCGTCCGTAGGATCTTGCCAGCTACAGGTGACTCACAAGAGGTACACGGCCACACTCCCCTTCGAAGTTGTGGGCTCATCAAAGGACTCGTTACTGGGCGCACAAGCGTGTAAGGTCCTTCACCTGGTACAGCGCATCATGTCTCTCTCTCCAGATGAGATATCCGACTTCCCGGATGCTGAGTTCCACGCGAATCTCCATTCCCTCCTCGCTCACAACCAGGAGGTTTTTGAAGGCATGGGGACATTGCCACACACGTACAAGATTCGACTCAGACCGGACGCCATCCCTGTCGTTCACGCACCTCGCAGGGTTCCTGCGCCTCTCAAAGACCGCCTCAAGGCACAACTGCAGATTCTTCAGGACCAAGGGGTCCTATCCAAGGTCACGGAGCCCACGCCATGGGTCAGCTCCATGGTCTGTGTAAAGAAGCCCTCTGGCGAGCTCCGTATATGTATAGATCCAAAAGATCTGAACAACAACATCATGCGGGAACACTATCCCATCCCGAAACGAGAAGACCTCACCAGCGAGATGGCGCGAGCCAACATATTCACTAAATTGGATGCGTCCAAAGGATTCTGGCAGATCAAACTGGACCCGGCCAGCCGAAGACTATGCACATTCAACACCCCTTTTGGCAGATTCTGCTACAACCGGATGCCATTCGGCATCATTTCGGCATCTGAAGTATTCCACCGCATTATGGAGCAGATGATGGAAGGCATCGAAGGGGTACGTGTATATGTGGACGATATCATCATTTGGTCCACCACTCCGCAGGAACACATGCATCGTCTTCGACGTGTCTTCACCCGCATACGGCAAAATGGCCTGCGTCTCAACCGTGCGAAGTGTGCTTTCGGCCAGACGGAGCTGAAATTCCTCGGGGACCACATCTCAAGGTCCGGGGTCCGTCCCGATGCAGACAAGGTTAGCGCCATCACAGCCATGCCACGACCGGCTGACAAGAAGGCTGTCTTAAGATTCCTGGGCATGGTCAACTTCCTTGGGAAGTTCATTCCCAACCTGGCTTCTCATACAACAAACATGCGCCATCTCGTAAAAAAATCGACGGAATTCAACTGGCACCAGTCGCATCAGCGGGAATGGGAGGAGCTCAAGCACAAACTGGTCACGGCACCAGTGCTGGCCTTCTTTGACACGACTCGCCCTACAAAGATCTCAACAGACGCCAGCCAATCTGGTATTGGAGCGGTACTCCTGCAAAAAGACAGCACGTCATCATGGGCCCCGGTTGCGTATGCCTCACGAGCCATGACCCCTACCGAACAGCGCTACGCGCAAATCGAAAAAGAATGCCTGGGCTTGTTAACTGGACTGGACAAGTTCCACGACTATGTGTATGGCCTGCCACGATTCACGGTCGAAACTGACCACCGCCCCCTGGTCAACATCATTAACAAAGACCTGAACGACATGACTCCTCGCCTCCAGCGCATCTTACTTAAACTCAGGAGGTACGATTTTGAACTGATCTACACTCCGGGGAAGGAACTCATAGTGGCGGACACTCTTTCCCGAGCAGTGAGTACACCACCAGATGCGGAGGGGTTCGTGCGTCAAATTGAGGCACACGTGACTCTGACAGCAGCAAATATGCCAGCTGATGATCCTTGTCTGGCCCACATACGCGCAGAGACGGCGACTGACCCTCTGCTGCAGCGAGTGATGCGCCACATGACGGAAGGGTGGCTAAAAGGGCAGTGCCCCCAGTTTTATAATGTGCGAGATGATCTCACCAATATAGACGGGGTCCTTATGAAATCGCATAGGATCGTCATTCCACACAGTGTGCGCCAGATGATTCTTCGTCAACTACACGAAGGCCACTTGGGCGTCGAAAAATGCAGACGAAGGGCCCGGGAGGCGGTATATTGGCCGGGTATTAATGAAGACATAGCCAACATGGTGCTCAACTGCACAACCTGTCAGAGGTTTCAGCCAGCGCAACCTCCGGAAACACTTCTACCACACGAGATGGTGACGTCCCCCTGGGCGAAGGTGGGTGTTGACCTATTTCACGCGCTCGGCAGAGATTACATTGTTATTATAGACTACTTCTCAAACTACCCGGAAGTCATGCCTCTCCATGATCTGACGTCGTCCGCAGTCATTGGGGCCTGCAAGGAAACGTTTGCTCGCCATGGCATTCCAAGGACTGTCATGTCAGACAATGGACCCTGTTTCGCCAGCCGTGAATGGTCGTCCTTTGCCGCAGCATATGGTTTCACTCATGTGACATCCAGCCCTCTGCATCCACAATCGAACGGGAAGGCTGAAAAGGGTGTCCACATCGCAAAGCGGCTCCTGTGCAAGGCGGCTGATGCCGGATCGGACTTTAACCTTGCCTTGCTGGCCTATCGATCGGCCCCGTTATCCACGGGCCTCTCGCCAGCGCCGCTACTAATGGGTCGCTCCCTCAGGACGACGGTACCTTCCGTCCTGGCACCGACAACAGACCATGAGGCGGTTCTTCGGAACATGCAACTGCAGCGTGATCGCCAGAAAGGTCGGTACGACACACGAGCGACGGACCTGCCCCCCCTGTCCTCCGGAGACAAAGTACGCGTCCATCAACCGTATGGTGGCTGGTCAGCACCGGCCGAAGTCCTCCGACAAGTGGCTCCCCGCTCGTTCCTGGTTCGCATGCCGGATGGTTCCGTGCGTCGCCGCAATCGGCGCGCCCTTCGCCGACTTCCACGCTCACAGCCACACAACACGCCAGATCCTCAACAGGCTTCCGAGGATGACTTTGTGGAGCTGCCGCACATCACGCCCTTTCCATCGCCACCCATGGCCATGCCTGCACAGCAGCCGGTGGTTCTTGATCCACCCTTGAGGCGGTCAACCCGAATTCGTCGCAAACCCATTAGAATGGACTTATAATACAGTTCATATGTTTAATAAGTTGGACAATTTTACATGATAACCTGTTGTTGTTTATCGTTCCAGATGTCGTCTGACTGGACAACTGTTCAAATTTTTTTTCTTCTTCTCTCGTTCGCATTTCTGTTATGTTATGGTACAACTGGATTCATGTGACGCACTCGACATCGCCCCATGTACATAGTTCCGTCATAGACACATGCTGCACACGACACACACACACTCTTAGATGCACTCACGTCACGATCATATTTATTACCACGTAGGCACATATCTTTGTAAAAAGGGGGGATGTCATGCTATTCAAACACACACATCATGATGGACACACTAACAGGCAAATCAGAGTACACAACACCACAACCAATCACAGACAAGAACACCAACCACATAAAAAGCACGAGCACGACACCTGGAGGTCAGTAGGTCTGGGGAGAAGGGAACAAGAAAGAGCTGTTGAAACACCACAAGCAGGGAGCCCCCCACGTGCAGAGTGCAAAGACCAAGTTGTAAATAGTGAGTTTAAATAAAGAAGCGTTGTACCATATGCAACTGTGTTGGCTCTTCTGTGTGTCAGAACACCCAACACCACAGTAGAGATTAGGGATTTTAGCTACAAGGTTAGTTGGAGAAGCTGGTATTGGTCACCTTGCAGCAAAGGAGATGAGGAGAGATCTGACAGGGGTGGACAAGATGACGACAGAGAATTGCTGTTTCTATTGACTAATGGCACAAGGACTGAAGAAGACAGATTTAAGGGGCGCGATTGGACGGGACAAGTTCTAAGAGCCGTAGCGAGCGAGTTTCCCGTGAGTTCCTCGGCGGCTGTGTCGGGGAGCTCCTGACCGCTATCGAACGGCACTTTGTTATGTTTTTGGGCCATAGTGAGTTCCTCTCCGGGCAAGCCCACATTTGGAATTATTTTCAGGTTGAGGAGCTGAGCCCACTGGTCAGGCCGACTCCTCAGAGATCGGGCCGCCATTTTGGAAGGGTGGGCCTGATATCTGAGTGAGCTTGAGGGTCCCCAACAACCCCCACCCACGGGCAGTGTCACCCCCCCACACACATGGGCATTCCCCCCGCCCCCCTTCCCCCCCATTCCCAGTGAGGACACCGGGCCGTGGAGTCACTGAGGACCCCCCTTCTCAGGCTGTACCGCACCCCCTTTTTGGCCCCTCCCCTCCCACCGGTTCTCAGAGGCGCCGGTGTCCAGTTTGAACCGGATGCGAGCCTTGTTCACTGTGAGGACAGCACACCACTCGTCGTCGGGATCCACACTGAGGATCGAGAGGCGTTTCTCGTTGTGGTGGATGGCAGCGCAGGTGTAGTTTTGATGCCCACCCAGTATGGGGACCTGACGCACTCAGCATCAGGATCCGTTGGGCTGTCGGGATCGGAGTCCGGCATGCCTTGTATTGAGCGGACACTTCTGCGCCGCAGCTGGGATCGCTGGCTGCTGAGCGGTGGAGCAGATCTGCAAAGGGCTGCGTAGTGGCCAAGCTTGCCACACTGTAGACACCGGCGTCCTTTTGCCGGACATTGCCGCTTTAAGTGGGCGGAGCCACAATTCGGACACGTCATGATGCCGACGTCAGCGGATTCCGAGCGCCATCGCGCATGCGCAGTGCGGTTGGTCGACATACGCACCTGCGCAGTCGGGTTGTCGGGCTCGCCGTCCGCTCGGTCGTGGCGCGCATGCGCAGGGACCCGGGAAAAGCCCGCGAAACGGCCACTCTCCTCGATGCTCAGGCCCTGCATTTGTGCAATGGCCCTGCACCCGTTCCGCCTCGTGGGAGGCCAGCTTCGCAGTTTCCGCCGCCCTGATGTGGGAGTAACGATTCTTGGCGTGCTCATGGACAACGCACGTCTCGATAGCGACAGGGAGGGTCAACTGTTTGACTTTCAGGAGCTGCTGCCGAAGGGAGTCGGAGTGGACCCCGAAAACGATCTGACCCCGGATCATGGAATCAACCGTCGAGTCAGAGTTACATGACTGCGCGAGGATGCGGAGATGGGTGACGAAGGACTGAAAAGGTTCATTCTTACCCTGAAACCTCTGCTGGAAAACGTACCGTTCAAAGCTCTCATTCACCTCAGTGTCGCAGTGGCTGTCGAACTTTAGCATGACTGTTTTGAATTTTGTTTTGTCTCCGCCGCCAGCAAACATAAGGGAGTTGTAGATGTGGATGGCGTGGTCCCCCGCGGTGGAGAGAAATAGTAAATAGTTGTCTGAAATAAAACTGCGTTGTACCATTCACAACCGTGTTGGTTCGTCTGTGTAGCAGACCACCCAACACGACATAGTACCAGGAGTGAATTTGGTACCTACCTAAAGATCCTCCGGAATCTGCCATCCTGCGCCATGGACACGTCACCACACCGCAGCCGCTGCAAGTCGCTGGAAACCTCGGCGTAAATTGGAAGCTATTCAAGCAGCGTTTCCAGCTCTTCCTGGAAGCCAACGAAAAGGAAAGCGCCTCGGACACCAGAAAGATCGCCCTCCTCCTCACCACGGCAGGTCAACACGCCATCCATGTCTACAACTCCCTGGTGTTCGCGGAAGGCGAGGACAAGACCAAGTACGAGACGGTCCTTCTCAAACTCGACCAACACTTCAACGACGAGGTCAACGAGAGCTTCGAGAGGTATCTCTTCCAGCAGCGCCTGCAGGGTAAGGATGAGCTCGTTCAGTCATTCCTTACGCATCTCCGCATCCTCGCGCAGTCCTGCGGTTACGACACCACCTCCGATTCCATGATCCGGGACCAGATCATGTTTGGGGTCACCTCGGGCACCGTACGCCAGCAGCTTTTAATAATAAAAGGCCTCAACCTAGCCTCTGCAATCGAAGCCTGTGTCCTGCACAAGAACGCGACTAGCCGCTATGCCCAATTTCACGCGGCCGGATCGGCGAGGCAGGGGCCCTACGCGGCCGAGCGGGTCCAGGCGATCGAATTCCTCCCGGCCCGCGGCCCGGATGAGGGCGGACATTTCGCGCGCTTTTCGAGGCCTCCCGCGCTCGTGCTCGCCAAAAACTACGGCAACAGTGAGGGACGTGATGCGCAGGCGCGCTCGACGCAAGAACGAACCGCGCATGCGCAGTGGCGCAACAAACGCCATGACGTCACGACGTGCGGCAACGGTGGAGCCGCACATTTAAAGCGGCAATGTCCCGCTAGAACCCGACAATGCGTCCGCTGTGGCAAGGTGGGCCACTACGCTGCTTACTGTCGAGCAGCTCAACCTGTCAATCTTCCCCAACTCCGACAACCTCGCAGGGACGTGCGGACCATTCAGCCTCCGTATTACGAATCCTGCCCAGACGATGTCCAGACCAGTGACACAGACGACCGGGACCCCTTCCGTGTTGCGGTCATTGATGGGAACCGAATGTCTCAACCGAGGACCCACCAGCCGGTGCAAGTTAACACCATCAATCCGGGCGATGAATGGTGTGCCACCCTGACGGTCAACCCAAATTCGTCGCCCACCTACTAGACTGGACTTATGAGACTGCTCGTACATTGAACTCATGCAACCACTGTGTTAATATGTTTATGTTCTTATCGTTACAGGAATTTGTTTTATCGTTCAACCGTTCTTTGTTTATGGTACAACCTCGTTGTTATGTCGCACCCGACATCGCCCATTGTATATAGTTTAACCCCATGTACATGCTGTAAATATTGCACACACACACATTTAACTACACTCAGTACACATCTCTATTTATGACCACGTAGGCCCATGTTCTTGTAAAAAAGGGGGGATGTCATGATACTCAGGCACACATCATAGCACATACATACATACATACTGATGGACAGATCAACGGACCGATCAACACACACAGCACGACAGCCAATCACAGGCAAGAGCGTACACAGTACAAAACAGGGAACACGACACTTCCTGGGCACTCGAGCAGGAGACGGCTCAGGGCACAGAGCTCATTGCAGGCCACTCAGACATCCACCATGTGCTGAGTGCCACCACAAGACAGAATTAGGAATAGGTCCACAGAATCAAAGGCCATGATCGGACCTCAGTGAACAGTTCACCAATGTAAATAGTTGTCTGAAATAAAACTGCGTTGTACCATTCACAACCGCGTTGGTTCATCTGTGTGGCAGAGCGCCCCCAGGTGAGGGCGAGAAGGGGTGAGAGAGAGGGAGGGTGAGATCGAGAGGGAGAGTTGGCGAGTGAGGGAAAGAGAGGGTGAGGGAGAGTGTGATTGAGTGAGGGAATGGGAGAGTGAGTGATGGAGTGAGAGTGGAAACGAGGTGGAAGAATGAGAAGTGAGTTGGCGAGAGATCAATGATTGGAGAATGGGACATTGTTTAATACGGGCACACAGGCAGACAGATGGATACAGGAGGGGTGGGGACATTGCTACCCTCACAACACAGAGTTCCAGACCCACCTCCGCAACATCAGCCTCAACTGTGGGCGGTTCAGTTCCTGTGTCAGGGAGCTTGGCTGAAATCTCAATGAGTGGACAACGGCTGAGTTGATTTGTCTGTTTGAATTGTATTAAATATATTTCCAGGCAATCTCTCCTCTCTGTCCCATTCTTTTCAGAGGCAGGACCACCTCTGTGTCTCTCTCTCTCTCCCCCCCCCCCCCCCCCCCCCCACACTCAGCTGATCAGTTGTCTCTGGGTGAATGATTGTATGAAGAAAAAGGTCAAATCCTCTCCCCTTCCTCCAACCAGTCCCACTATCTTGTGATGGGAGTGGTACACTACCACCCTCTGCTGGCGGATCGCTGCTACTGCCCCTGGAGATAGTTCGATAAAGTGGGAATGTTGAACAGTATCGTTAGGGGCTGAGGTTTGTTCGGGGACATTGGCTGGCACAACCTGAGCTTGGATAAGAGGTATCCTTTTGAAAAATTGTCAGCTTTTTACAAATCGCACTTTGCCACATATTGACCATGTTTATTAATGTTTTGTTATGAAATGGCTTCAGTCTTGTGAAAGTTGTTTTCAGAGTTCCATTAAAGAATGAACACTTGTGCCTGTATTAATGCTCCTGTCGTTTTGGGTTCCCCCCTCTGCTGCTGTAATAACATCGCTTTGCCAGCAGAGGGTGGCAGTGTATCACTAATCACAAGGCAGAGACACAGAGGGTCAGTGTGTGTGTGTGTTTGTGGAACCTGTACCCCAGTGAGAGTCAGTCTAAAAATCACCCGCGCTTCACTTGTGACGCATTAATCATTTATTAAGCTGGCAAGGTGCAACTACATGGACACAGCAACCAACTGGAGTCCAATCTCACCCTCCCAAACCCACTTGCCAGGATGAGTGCAGCTCCGGCAATAATGATGATGTACCTGGACAGGTGAGTGGGTGGGTTTCTGTCCATTTGAGGGGCGAGGCAGGCCCTGGGTTTCTACCCTGCAAAAGGGCATCGCCAACAGCACCGCAGTCTCTCAGTGACTGCCAGGTGAACAACTGGGAACGTCCCAGCGACACGATTCAGAAGAGCTTGTTTGTGGAAATATATTGATCTGTGTAATTTGAGTTTAATATGAATGAATTGTTTGTCTTCTGTCTTTTTGCCAACATCAATCTTGTCTTGCCAGGGTAATCATTGGGTGTTGCAATCAGGACACAAATAAGGTTTGATCCGTCCTGCGAAACATGTTTGAGGTTCAAAGTATTTATTATCAGAACATAGACCATAGAACAGTCCCGCACAGTACAGGAACTGTACAGCACAGTACAGGCCCTTCGGCCCACGATGTTGTGCCCAACTAGTCTGAAATTAAGATCAAATCAACCTACTCCCAATCATTCTAGTGCACTCCATATGCCTATCCAATAACCGCTTGAAAGTTCCTAGTGTCCGACTCCACTACCATAGCTGGGAGTGCGTTCCACGCCCCAATCACTCTCTGAGTAAAGAGCCTGTAGCACCGTCAATATGACGCGAGGCAGGTTGAGGTAATGTCAATTGAAGGCTTTATTAAGCAGAACTTTATCCCCAGCAGCGTGGTTACAGAATGCAGCTGCTGAGGGAAATGGAGGGAAAAGCTGGGTTCTTATACCGGCATTTCTGGGTGGAGTCCAGTAGGTGGCAGATCCTATCAGGACCTGGCATCCCTCCACCAATAGCCTGTCGACACGTGATGTACCGTATTACCCCTAATACATACCACCACAGAACCTACCTCAGACATCCCTCCTATATCTTCCACGATGAACCTTATAGTTACGCCCCCTTGTAACAGCTACATCCACCCGAGGAAAAAGTTGCTGAATGTCCACTCTATCTATCCCTCTGATCATCTTATACACCTCTATTAAGTCACCTCTCATCCTCCTTCGCTCCACTGAGAAAAGCCCTAGCTCCCTCAATCTTTCCTCATAAGACCTACCCTCCAATCCAGGCAGCATCCTGGTAAATCTCCTTTGCACCCTTTCCAATGCTTCCACATGCTCCCTATAATGAGGTGACCAGAACAGCACACAATACTCCAAATGTGGTCCAACTTGTACAGTTGCAGCATAACCCCACAGCTCTTAAACTCAACCCCCCTGTGAATAAATGCTAACACACTATAGGCCTTCTTCACAGCTCTATCCACTTGGGTGGCAACTTTCAGAGATCTGTGGACATGAACTCCGAGATCTCTCTGCCCCTCCACATTCCTCAGAACCCGGCCGTTGACCCTGTAATCCGCATTCAAATTTGCATTAAAACTGGTGCATTTGCTGCAAATCGACATCATTTCTTCGACCTCCCGAAGATAATGAGAAGTTGCATTTGTCTAGCGCCTTTGCCAATCCCAGGGCCTCCCCGAGCCCCTTCACAGCCAATCAAATTCTCTCCGCTGAGACTCCGCAGGCAGCGACGACGCGAGTTTGGGAAGAGATGGGGGAGGCGTCAGAGAGGTTGGGGGAAAAGATTCTCGTGGCTGGGTTCCAGGGAAGCGGGGTGTGTGTGTGTGTGTGTGGGGGGGGGGGGGGGAGGGGACTCTTCCCACGCGCTTTGCGATCTATTTGGCCCCGACCCTTCCGGGGGGGGTCACCCCGGACGTGAATCAGTGACTCCGCCTACCGGTCCTGCAGCGACTGTGAAACACAATGGATTGACCAATGGAGTGAGGGCTCTGAATGATCTGGCCTGAATCAAGCTCACTCAGTACAGCATTCACTCCAAAGTGGCAGCGGGGGGAGGGTTTCATCGAGGTTTCATCGAATTGGGTCTCAGCTAATTATGGTTGGAAGGGATCAACTCAATTTCTATCTGAATATATTTTAACTAATGCAAGAATCATGGGGGACAATCTCCAGATAAGGATGTTATTTGCTGGACAACAATCATTCTCCAGTCAGCAGCAGGAAGGCCTTTCTCCCGAGGGGTGGCATCATTTGTGACGTCCACCACCAAGCAGGGTGGTCCACGGTGGTGGGTTGTGTAAGGTTTTCGGGCAATCCGGCCCTTTTTGGACTGCCCAAGAATAAAACCCAGAGACTGTAAACTGGACACTTTTCAGCCAAAAGTACGTAACCAAATTTCCCAGCAGGCTTGGCCTGCTGAGCTGGGTAGGTGTATGGATACTTACAAAACGCCCCCCCCCCCCCCCAGGAGCTACAAGGAAGAAGGAGCCTGACAACTAGATAAGATTAAAACACAGACAAATGGGCACGGGAATACACAAGGGGCGCGAGGTTCCTGCCCGTTTGGGAACCTTTCACATTAACAATATAAAACAGGGACTCAGTATCACGAAACATCCCAATGGGTTTCCTTCGCTGAACATCACCTTGTTGACGGATCCCATGTAATATTTCTGCTTGGTTTCCATCAGCGATTGGGGATGAAGACTGTCAAAACAGGAATATGTATGTGGTACACACCAAAGACATTCGAAAAATCACCCACACTCCACTTGTGATGCGTGAATCGTTTATTGAGCTCGCAAGGTGCAACTACATTGATACAGCAACCAACTGGAGTCCAATCTCACCCTCCCAAACTCAACTGACACCCTTGGAATTCAACCCCGCACATCCGCAGGGAAACGCAAGTGATCTTATCCCGATTCAACTCCCATTCCAAGAGCCTCAATTCTTCGCGATGACCTTTACCAGGAACGTTCCCCACACTTTCAGAGTTTGTATCACAGGGAGAAGCCAACATGCTTTCAATCAAAGATAATAAAGACTTTCAATGGTGACTAATACCGTCCGTCATTCTGAAATGAGATGTTTCATTTGAAAAGTCAGAGCCGGTCACTCCATCTCCATGATGACTCCAAACTCCATTGATGTGTGAGAGGAAGTTTCATCGAATTGGGTCTCAGCTAATTATGGTTGGAAGGGATCAACTCAATTTCTATCTGAATATATTTTAACTAATGCAAGAATCATGGGGGACAATCTCCAGATAAGGATGTTATTTGCTGGACAACAATCATTCTCCAGTCAGCAGCAGGAAGGCCTTTCTCCCGAGGGGTGGCATCATTTGTGACGTCCACCACCAAGCAGGGTGGTCCACGGTGGTGGGTTGTGTAAGGTTTTCGGGCAATCCGGCCCTTTTTGGACTGCCCAAGAATAAAACCCAGAGACTGTAAACTGGACACTTTTCAGCCAAAAGTACGTAACCAAATTTCCCAGCAGGCTTGGCCTGCTGAGCTGGGTAGGTGTATGGATACTTACAAAACGCCCCCCCCCCCCCCCCCCCCCCCCCAGGAGCTACAAGGAAGAAGGAGCCTGACAACTAGATAAGATTAAAACACAGACAAATGGGCACGGGAATACACAAGGGGCCTGCCTGCAAGCAGGACAATGGGATGGTCATAGCCCCCATGCAGATGTAAATGACTTTGCCTCCACCAGAGCAGAATCCAATCAACACCCCATCAACATAGCGAGGTGAGAATAGCAGCGATCTCCGGAGCAGATGGAAGACTTTGAAAATCTTCACAAGAGAGCTTAACCTCGTTATCCCAAAAACTAGACTGTCTGGGCTCAGTATATTGCGCTGGAAAAGCCCCGGAAAGATAAACGGGAGAAAACCCCATGTTGGAGGCGGACCTGGGGGAGGTACTCCAATCTTGACAGAAGCCACCGGCAGGAACTCACTGGGTGGAGGGGGCGGAGTTGGCGCCAAATTCAAATCGGGACAGGTCTGCCTGGCTGGAAGGAGCGGACCTGCGAGGAGAACCCGGAAGTCAACAGGTCTGCCCGGCTCAAAGGGGGCGGGACCAGCGGGAACTTTAAACTTGGACCGATACAACGCAAATGCGAGGGAAACCCAGAAGTCGACAGGTCTGACCGGCTCAAAGGGGGCGGGACCAGCGGGAACTTTAAACCTTACCAATTCAATGCAAAAGGGGCTGGCCGAACACAGGAAAAAGCCAGGTAAAACGGATATAAAAGGGGCTGTGTTTCGATTGAGGGTCTCTTGGCTTGACCTCTCCACCTTTGACTTGACCTCCTGCAGCCTGTGACCGTAAGTACCCTGCAGCAGCTTGCGAAACTCCCTTGACTTTGATAGTGGTTGAGGCTTTGGGGCAGGGGGCTTGATCTGTGTTTTGTACCATTGCTAAAATTGTGTAACAATAAGATTTTACGTTGTGTCCGTTATAGTACTTTCTGAATAGACTTAGTTTGTGTTAGAGCTTAAGATTTTATTATAATTTCTTCTGTTTGATGATTTTGACCTGGGTTTTGCAATAAACCTCGATTTGCTGATAATTGGAGTCGTTTAAATTCTTCAATCTCTCACCAGCGATCTCTGACCAAGTCATTGTTAAGATATTCCTCACCTTAATTCCGGGGTCGGGAATCTGGGGTCATCTTGAACGATTCGAACCCGTTCACTCAGGACAGGCTGCTGGTTAGGTAATAAACAGCAGTGTCCTATTCTCTCTCTTGGGAAAGCTACTCCAGCGAAGTAGGAACCGGGTGGGTGTTGCACCACCGGCAAGAGAGAGAATCACCTGGGCAGTGGTGGGGGTCTGGATATCTGTGTGATATAAGCCTCAGGCTTCCGGTTAGGGATAAACGGCAGGCTTGATTCAGTGCTCTCTTCCGTGGAGGTGTCCCAGTGCGGCATCCCCTGGCCTCTGAAGTTTCAGTGCCAGCTGGAGGGAGACACACACAGATACTCAAACCCCAGATATCGGCCCAGTAGTGGAGTAGCAGAGATGGAACCCTCTACACTAGCGAGGGGCATACAGCCACCGAGCACAGGCCTCAATCTCGCTGATACCTAAGAAAGACAAAGACCCAACGGCATGCGGTTCATACAGGCCCATCTCACGACTAAACGTGACGCCAAAATATGGGCCAAGGTCCGAACCCAAAGGCTGCCGAACTGCGTACCAGAGGTGGTCGCAGAGGACCAGACTGGCTGTGTCAAAGGTCGGCAGCTAACCTCGAACATCAGGCTCCTGCTGAACGTGATAATGACCCCGTTCGGGGAGAGAACACCAGAGGTGATCGTCTCCCTGGACGCAGAAAAGGCCTTCGACAGGGCCGAATGGAAATACCTCACAGAGGTACTGGAGCGGTTCGGGCTTGGAACAGGGTTCACCTCCTGGGTAAAGCTCCTACACAATGCTCCCATGGCGACATTTCGGACTCACAAAGCAGCGCGGGCGGAATCATCGCGCTCCTGAAAGAGTTTAGCGCCTTCTCGGGTGACAAACTCAACTTGTGCAAAAGCGAGATCTTCCCGGTACACCCACAAGGAGGGGGGGGACGGGGGGACGGGGTGCTGCACTAATGGGACTGCCGTTTAAACAAGCACGACACAAATTCCGCTACCTGGGGATCCAAATAGCCCATGGACTGGAAAGGGATCCACAAATGGAACCTCACCAGTCTGACGGAGGAAGTACAAAAGAACCCGCAAAGATGGAACACACTCCCACTCTCCCTCGCGGAGAGAGTCCAGACGATCAAAATGAACGTACTGCCCAGGTACCTCTTCCTACTTCGATCTATCCCGATCTGCATCCCAAAGGCCTTTTACAAAGGTCTGGACAAACTAATCATGGCGTTCGTATAGGGGGAGAAGAATGCTAGGATCCCAAAGAAGGTCCGACAAGAAACAAAATCCGGGGGGGGGGGGGGTGGGGGGGCTAGCCCTCCCAAACCTACAATTCTACCACTGGGCGGCGACGGCCGAGCGAATACGGGGATGGATCAAGGAGCCAGAAGCCGATTGGGTGCGCGCGGAGGAGGCCTCCTGTAAGGGGACCTCCCTCAGGGCCCTCGCCACGGCGGCACTCCCATCCCCACCCAAAAAACACTTCAGCAGCCCGGTGGTGATAGCCACCCTCCAGTCCTGGAACCAACTACGGCAGCTATTTGGCCTGACCAAAATGTCGGACAAAGCTCCCATCGGCAACAACCATAGGTTCACGCCAGCGCTGACTGACGCCACCTTCAAAAGGTGGGGACAGGGCGGAGGGACACTGACACTGGGGATGAGAGTGGCGGTCTTCGGGGTATCAGACCAGCCAGATCTATTCCTGGGGAGGAGGGCGGGCGCCCTTGCCTTTGCCTCCCTGATCGCCCGCCATAGAATCCTGGTCGGCTGGCGGTCAGCAACACCACCCAAAGCTGCGGACTGGCTGTCCGACCTCTCGGAATCTCTCCAAATGGAGAAAATCAAATTCGCCATCCGAGGGTCAGACGACGGCTTCCACAGAACGTGGGAGCCAGTCACCCAATTGTTCCGGGTCCTGCTTGTGGCCAACGAGGAAGCAGAAGAATAGCCAGGTAGCCAAGAATCAGGGGAGAGTAGCCAAGGCGCTGGAGGGAGGGAAAGACCCGCGGGGGGGGTGGAGGGGGGGGGGACCAGCTAAACCTAAGAGAAAAGAAAGGTGAAGCACAGGAGAAGGGATGGGGGCGAGGAAAACACGGGAGAAAGACGGAGGAACGGCCGAAGCGGAGGTGAACGCGCGACGACAACGGCAGCGAAACCCGTCCGGGAGAAACAAGTAACAACACCAACACCAGACCCATTCTCGTATTGTCCTCTCTGTATTGGACAGAACGAATGGATTTGTTTCCCCGGCACCCAAATGTATCCATAGGACATAGAACGATACAGCGCAGTACAGGCCCTTCGGCCCACAATGTTGCACCGACATGGGAAGTCAAAAAACAAAAGCCATCTAACCTACACTATGCCATTATCATTAAAGCACGGGGTTAGATACAGAGTAAAGCTCCCTCTACACTGTCCCCATCAAACACTCCCAGGACAGGTACAGCACGGGGTTAGATACAGAGTAAAGCTCCCTCTACACTGTCCCCATCAAACACTCCCAGGACAGGTACAGCACGGGGTTAGATACATAGTAAAGCTCCCACTACACTGTCCCCATGAAACACTCCCAGGACAGGTACAGCACGGGGTTAGATACAGAGTAAAGCTCCCTCTACACTGTCCCCATGAAACACTCGCAGGACAGGTACAACACGGGGTTAGATACAGAGTAAAGCTCCGTCTACACTGTCCCCATCAAACACTCCGAGGACAGGTACAGCACGGGGTTAGATACAGAGTAAAACTCCCTCTACACTGTCCCCATCAAACACTCCCAGGACAGGTACAGCACGGGGTTAGATACAGAGTAAAGCTCCCTCTACACTGTCCCCATCAAACACTCCCAGGACAGGTACAGCACAGGGCTAGATACAGAGAAAGGCTCCCCCTATGATTACATTTTTGCAAAGTGTTTTCCTCAATGGGAATCCCGTGTTTTCGGTTTATCCTCACTCTCCATGGGGATTGTGGGTCGGGTCCGGGCCGGGATTGGGATTGGACGAGTGCGATGATGCGCAGACATCACAGCGACTCCAGACAGAGACAGCTGCAATGTACCAGTCACCTTTTCCCCATCATTGTTCCCCCCATCAGAGTAAGTTCAGTCCTTTGGGAGGTAGTCCCATTTCAGTTTGATATTGTTAAACTAATCGTTTGCTTCAAGTCCCAGAACGTAGGTTGTCCTGTTTGAGTTCCTTCTTCAAGCCTGCCACGTCAGTAATCGGAGTGGCTGCTCGCCCCTCGCCAATACTTAACCCAACAAACATTCACGTCAGCCATTAGAACATTCCAGATGAAGGACCTGAGAACAATGAAAAGGGTTAACCTGTTCTCTGATTATCTCAGATAGCAAGGGAAGATTACAGGGCACATGGCATTCAGTCAGGTTCTTTATGTTGCCTCCTCTGCCAAGGTGTATCCGGCAACGTGGCACATTGTGACTGCATCCTGGCACAGTGGGAAGAGCGGGAAAAGTGTGAGGTTATGCACTTTGGAAGGAGGAATGGAGGAATGGAGGCATAGACTATTTTATAAATGTGGAAAAGCTTCGGAAATCGGAAGCACAAAGAGACTTGAGTCCTTGTCCAAGATTATCTTAAGGTTAACGTGCAGGTTCAGCCGGCAGTTAGGAAGGCAAATGCAATGGTAGCATTCATGTCGAGAGGGCTAGAATAAAAGGGATGTACTTCTGAGGCTGTAAAAGTCTCCGGTCAGATCCCATTTGGAGTATCGTTACTTGATGGTCTGAGTTAAAAGGAGAGGCTGGGACTATTTTCCCTGGAGCGTAGGAGGCTTAGGGGTGAACTTATGGAGGTCTATAAAATAATGAGGGGCTTAGATAAGGAAGATAGTCAACATCTTTTCCCAACGATAGAGGAGTCTAGAAATAGAGGGCACAGGTTTAAGGTGAGAGAGACAAGAGGCGAAATTTCTTCCCACAGAGAGGGTGGTGAGCATCTGGAAGGAGCTGCCAGAGGCAGTGGCAGAGGCGGGTACAATTTTTTCCTTTAAAAAACAGTTAGACAGTTACATGGGCAGGGTGGGTATAGAGGGATTTGGGGAAAATGCGGGCAAGTGGGACTAGCTTAGTGATAGAAACTGGGCGGCATGGACAAGCTGGGCCGAAGGGCAAGTTTCCGTGCTGTAAACATCTACGACTGAGTATATGAATCTCTTTGCCCTGCTTTACTCTGTATCTAACCCCGTGCTGTACCTGTCCTGGGAGTGTTTGATGGGGACACTGTAGAGGGAGCTTTACTCTGTATCTAACCCCATGCTGTACCTGTCCTGGGAGTGTTTGATGGGGACAGTGTAGAGGGAGCTTTACTCTGTATCTAACCCCGTGCTGTACCTGTCCTGGGAGTGTTTGATGGGGACAGTGTAGAGGGAGCTTTACTCTGTATCTAACCCCGTGCTGTACCTGTCCTGGGAGTGTTTGATGGGGACAGTGTAGAGGGAGCTTTACTCTGTATCTAACCCCGTGTTGTACCTGTCCTGGGAGTGTTTGCTGGGGACAGTGTAGAGGGAGCTTTACTCTGTATCTAACCCCGAGCTGTAGCTGTCCTGGGAGTATTTGATGGGTACAGGGTAGAGGGAGCTTTACTCTGTATCTAACCCCGTGCTGTACCTGTCCTGGGAGTATTTGATGGGTACAGTGTAGAGGGAGCTTTACTCTGTATCTAACCCCGTGCTGTACCTGTCCTGGGAGTGTTTGATGGGGACAGTGTAGAGGGAGCTTTACTCTGTATCTAACCCCGAGCTGTACCTGTCCTGGGAGTGTTTGATGGGGACAGTGTAGAGGGAGCTTTACTCTGTATCTAACTCCGTGCTGTACCTGTCCTGGGAGTGTTTGATGGGGACAGTGTAGAGGGAGCTTTACTCTGTATCTAACCCCGTGCTGTACCTGTCCTGGGAGTGTTTGATGGGGACAGTGTAGAGGGAGCTTTACTCTGTATCTAACCCCGTGCTGTACCTGTCCTGGGAGTGTTTGATGGGGACAGTGTAGAGGGAGCTTTACTCTGTATCTAACCCCGTGTTGTACCTGTCCTGGGAGTGTTTGATGGGGACGGTGTAGAGGGAGCATTACTCTGTATCTAACCCCGTGATGTACCTGTCCTGGGAGTGTTTGATGGGGACAGTGTAGGGGGAACTTTACTCTGCATCTAACCCTGTGCTGTACCTGTCCTGGGAGTGTTTGATGGGGACAGTGTAGAGGGAGCTTTACTCTGTATCTAACCCCTTGCTGTACCTGTCCTGGGAGTGTTTGATGGGGACAGTGTAGAGGGAGCTTTACTCTGTATCTAACCCCGTGCTGTACCTGTCCTGGGAGTGTTTGATGGGGACAGTGTAGAGGGAGCTTTACTATGTATCTAACCCTGTGCTGTAGCTGTCCTGGGAGTGTTTGATGGGGACAGTGTAGAGGGAGCTTTTCTTGTATCTAACCCCATGCTGTACCTGCCCTGCGTGTGTTTGATGGGGACAGTGTATCATGACAGAGAGGGAGCTTTACTCTGTATCTAACCCCGTGCTGTACCTGTCCAGGGAGTGTTTGATGGGGACAGTGTACAGGGAGCTTTACTCTGTATCTATCGCCGTGCTGTACCTGCATTGGGAGTGTTTGATGGGGACAGTGTAGAGGGAGCTTTACTCTGTATCTAACCCCATGCTGTACCTGTCCTGGGAATGTTTGATGGGGACAGTGTAGAGGCAGCTTTACTCTGTATCTAACCCCGTGCTGTACCTGTCCTGGGAATGTTTGATGGGGACAGTGTAGAGAGAGCTTTACTCTGTATCTAATCCCGTGCTGTACCTGTCCTGGGAGTGTTTGATGGGGGACAGTGTCGAGGGAACTTTACTCTGTATCGAACCCCGTGCTGTACCTGTCCTGGGAATGTTTGATGGGGACAGTGTAGAGGGAGCTTTACTCTGTATCTAACCCCGTGCTGTACCTGTCCTGGGAGTATTTGATGGGGACAGTGTGGAGGGAGCTTTACTCTCTATCTAACCCCGTGCTGTACCTGTCCTTGAAAATTTTGATGGGGACAGTGTGGAGGGAGCTTTACTCAGTATCTAACCCCGTGCTGTACCTGTCGTGGAAGATTTTGATGGGGACAGTGTAGAGGGAGCTTTACTCTGTATCTAACACCGTGCTGTACCTGTCCTGGGAGTGTTTGATGGGGACAGTGTAGAAGGAGCTTTACTCTGTATCTAACCCCGTGCTGTACCTGTCCTGGGAGTGTTTGATGGGGACAGTGCAGAGGGAGCTTTACTCTGTATCTAACCCCGTGCTTTACCTGTCCTGGAAGATTTTGATGGGGACAGTGTAGAGGGTGCTTTACTCTGTATCTAACCCCGTGCTGTACCTGCCCTGGGAGTGTTTGATGGGGACAGTGTAGAGGGAGCTTTACTCTGGATCTAACCCCATGCTGTACCTGTCCTGGGAATGTTTGATGGGGACAGTGTAGAGGCAGCTTTACTCTGTATCTAAACCCGTGCTGTACCTGTCCTGGGAATGTTTGATGGGGACAGTGTAGAGAGAGCTTTACTCTGTATCTAATCCCGTGCTGTACCTGTCCTGGGAGTGTTTGATGGGGGACAGTGTCGAGGGAACTTTACACTGTATCGAACCCCGTGCTGTACCTTTCCTGGGAATGTTTGATGGGGACAGTGTAGAGGCAGCTTTATTCTGTATCTAACCCCGTGCTGTACCTGTCCTGGGAATGTTTGATGGGGACAGTGTAGCGGGAGCTTTACTCTGTATCTAACCCCGTGCTGTACCTGTCCTGGGAGTATTTGATGGGGACAGTGTGGAGGGAGCTTTACTCTGTATCTAACCCCGTGCTGTACCTGTCCTTGAAGATTTTGATGGGGACAGTGTGGAGGGAGCTTTACTCTGTATCTAACCCCGTGCTGTACCTGTCGTGGAAGATTTTGATGGGGACAGTGTAGAGGGTGCTTTACTCTGCATCTAACCCCATGCTGTACCTGTCGTGGAAGATTTTGATGGGGACAGTGTAGAGGGAGCTTTACTCTGTATCTAACCCTGTGCTGTACCTGTCCTGGGAGTGTTTGATGGGGACAGTGTAGAAGGAGCTTTACTCTGTATCTAACCCCGTGCTGTACCTGTCCTGGGAGTGTTTGATGGAGACAGTGCAGAGGGAGCTTTACTCTGTATCTAACCCCGTGCTTAACCTGTCCTGGAAGATTTTGATGGGGACAGTGTAGAGGGTGCTTTACTCTGTATCTAACCCCGTGCTATACCTGTCGTGGAATATTTTGATGGGGACAGTGTAGAGGGAGCTTTACTCCGTATCTAACCCCGTGCTGTACCTGTCCTGGGAGTGTTTGATGGGGACAGTGTAGAGGGAGCTTTACTCTGTATCTAACCCCGTGCTGTACCTGTCCTGGGAGCGTTTGATGGGGACAGTGTAGAGGGAGCTTTACTCTGTACCTAACCCCGTGCTGTACCTGTCCTGGGAGTGTTTGATGGGGACAGTGTAGAGGGAGCTTTACTCTGTATCTAACCCCTTGCTTTACCTATCCTGGGAGTTTTTGATGGGGACAGTGTAGAGGGAGCTTTACTCTGTACCTAACCCCGTGCTGTACCTGTCCTGGGAGTGTTTGATGGGGACAGTGTAGAGGGAGCTTTACTCTGTATCTAACCCCTTGCTTTACCTATCCTGGGAGTTTTTGATGGGGACAGTGTAGAGGGAGCTTTACTCTGTACCTAACCCCGTGCTGTACCTGTCCTGGGAGTGTTTGATGGGGACAGTGTAGAGGGAGCTTTACTCTGTATCTAACCCCTTGCTGTACCTGTCCTGGGAGTGTTTGATGGGGACAGTGCAGAGGGAGCTTTACTCTGTCTCTAACCCCATGCTGTACCTGCCCTGGGAGTGTTTGATGGGGACAGTGCAGAGGGAGCTTTACTCTGTATCTAACCCCGTGCTTTACCTGTCCTGGAAGATTTTGATGGGGACAGTGTAGAGGGTGCTTTACTCTGTAGCTAACCCCATGCTGTACCTGTCGTGGAAGATTTTGATGGGGACAGTGTAGAGGGAGCTTTACTCTGTATCTAACCCCGTGCTGTACCTGCCCTGGGAGTGTTTGATGGGGACAGTGTAGAAGGAGCTTTACTCTGTATCTAACCCCGTGCTGTACCTGTCCTGGGAGTGTTTGATGGGGACAGTGCAGAGGGAGCTTTACTCTGTATCTAACCCCGTGCTTTACCTGTCCTGGAAGATTTTGATGGGGACAGTGTAGAGGGTGCTTTACTCTGTATCTAACCCCGTGCTGTACCTGCCCTGGGAGTGTTTGATGGGGACAGTGTAGAGGGAGCTTTACTCTGGATCTAACCCCATGCTGTACCTGTCCTGGGAATGTTTGATGGGGACAGTGTAGAGGCAGCTTTACTCTGTATCTAACCCCGTGCTGTACCTGTCCTGGGAATGTTTGATGGGGACAGTGTAGAGAGAGCTTTACTCTGTATCTAATCCCGTGCTGTACCTGTCCTGGGAGTGTTTGATGGGGGACAGTGTCGAGGGAACTTTACTCTGTATCGAACCCCGTGCTGTACCTTTCCTGGGAATGTTTGATGGGGACAGTGTAGAGGCAGCTTTATTCTGTATCTAACCCCGTGCTGTACCTGTCCTGGGAATGTTTGATGGGGACAGTGTAGAGGGAGCTTTACTCTGTATCTAACCCCATGCTGTACCTGTCCTGGGAGTATTTGATGGGGACAGTGTGGAGGGAGCTTTACTCTGTATCTAACCCCGTGCTGTACCTGTCCTTGAAGATTTTGATGGGGACAGTGTGGAGGGAGCTTTACTCTGTATCTAACCCCGTGCTGTACCTGTCGTGGAAGATTTTGATGGGGACAGTGTAGAGGGAGCTTTACTCTGTATCTAACCCCGTGCTGTACCTGTCCTGGGAGTGTTTGATGGGGACAGTGTAGAAGGAGCTTTACTCTGTATCTAACCCCGTGCTGTACCTGTCCTGGGAGTGTTTGATGGGGACAGTGCAGAGGGAGCTTCACTCTGTATCTAACCCCGTGCTTT
Organism: Scyliorhinus torazame; assembly: GCF_047496885.1. NCBI lineage: Eukaryota > Metazoa > Chordata > Chondrichthyes > Carcharhiniformes > Scyliorhinidae > Scyliorhinus > Scyliorhinus torazame. The sequence goes on from NC_092737.1 coordinate 11,390,478, forward strand.
ACCTGTCCTGGAAGATTTTGATGGGGACAGTGTAGAGGGTGCTTTACTCTGTATCTAACCCCATGCTGTACCTGTCGTGGAAGATTTTGATGGGGACAGTGTAGAGGGAGCTTTACTCTGTATCTAACCCCGTGCTGTACCTGTCCTGGGAGTGTTTGATGGGGACAGTGTAGAAGGAGCATTACTCTGTATCTAACCCCGTGCTGTACCTGTCCTGGGAGTGTTTGATGGGGACAGTGCAGAGGGAGCTTTACTCTGTATCTAACCCCGTGCTTTACCTGTCCTGGAAGACTTTGATGGGGACAGTGTAGCGGGTGCTTTACTCTGTATCTAACCCCGTGCTGTACCTGTCGTGAAATATTTTGATGGGGACAGTGTAGAGGGAGCTTTACTCCGTATCTAACCCCGTGCTGTACCTGTCCTGGGAGTGTTTGATGGGGACAGTGTAGAGGGAGTTTTACTCTGTTTCTAACCCCGTGCTGTACCTGTCCTGGGAGCGTTTGATGGGGACAGTGTAGAGGGAGCTTTACTCTGTACCTAACCCCGTGCTGTACCTGTCCTGGGAGTGTTTGATGGGGACAGTGTAGTCGGAGCTTTACTCTGTATCTAACCCCTTGCTTTACCTATCCTGGGAGTTTTTGATGGGGACAGTGTAGAGGGAGCTTTACTCTGTACCTAACCCCGTGCTGTACCTGTCCTGGGAGTGTTTGAAGGGGACAGTGTAGAGGGAGCTTTACTCTGTATCTAACCCCTTGCTTTACCTATCCTGGGAGTTTTTGATGGGGACAGTGTAGAGGGAGCTTTACTCTGTACCTAACCCCATGCTGTACCTGTCCTGGGAGTGTTTGATGGGGACAGTGTAGAGGGAGCTTTACTCTGTATCTAACCCCGTGCTGTACCTGTCCTGGGAGTGTTTGATGGGGACAGTGCAGAGGGAGCTTTACTCTGTCTCTAACCCCATGCTGTACCTGCCCTGGGAGTGTTTGATGGGGACAGTGCAGAGGGAGCTTTACTCTGTATCTAACCCCGTGCTTTACCTGTCCTGGAAGATTTTGATGGGGACAGTGTAGAGGGTGCTTTACTCTGTATCTAACCCCATGCTGTACCTGTCGTGGAAGATTTTGATGGGGACAGTGTAGAGGGAGCTTTACTCTGTATCTAACCCCGTGCTGTACCTGCCCTGGGAGTGTTTGATGGGGACAGTGTAGAAGGAGCTTTACTCTGTATCTAACCCCGTGCTGTACCTGTCCTGGGAGTGTTTGATGGGGACAGTGTAGAGGGAGGTTTACTCTGTATCTAACCCCGTGCTGTACCTGCCCTGGGAGTGTTTGATGGGGACAGTGTAGAAGGAGCTTTACTCTGTATCTAACCCCGTGCTGTACCTGTCCTGGGAGTGTTTGATGGGGACAGTGCAGAGGGAGCTTCACTCTGTATCTAACCCCGTGCTTTACCTGTCCTGGAAGATTTTGATGGGGACAGTGTAGAGGGTGCTTTACTCTGTATCTAACCCCATGCTGTACCTGTCGTGGAAGATTTTGATGGGGACAGTGTAGAGGGAGCTTTACTCTGTATCTAACCCCGTGCTGTACCTGTCCTGGGAGTGTTTGATGGGGACAGTGTAGAAGGAGCATTACTCTGTATCTAACCCCGTGCTGTACCTGTCCTGGGAGTGTTTGATGGGGACAGTGCAGAGGGAGCTTTACTCTGTATCTAACCCCGTGCTTTACCTGTCCTGGAAGACTTTGATGGGGACAGTGTAGCGGGTGCTTTACTCTGTATCTAACCCCGTGCTGTACCTGTCGTGGAAGATTTTGATGGGGACAGTGTAGAGGGTGCTTTACTCTGCATCTAACCCCATGCTGTACCTGTTGTGGAAGATTTTGATGGGGACAGTGTAGAGGGAGCTTTACTCTGTATCTAACCCTGTGCTGTACCTGTCCTGGGAGTGTTTGATGGGGACAGTGTAGAAGGAGCTTTACTCTGTATCTAACCCCGTGCTGTACCTGTCCTGGGAGTGTTTGATGGAGACAGTGCAGAGGGAGCTTTACTCTGTATCTAACCCCGTGCTTAACCTGTCCTGGAAGATTTTGATGGGGACAGTGTAGAGGGTGCTTTACTCTGTATCTAACCCCGTGCTGTACCTGTCGTGGAATATTTTGATGGGGACAGTGTAGAGGGAGCTTTACTCCGTATCTAACCCCGTGCTGTACCTGTCCTGGGAGTGTTTGATGGGGACAGTGTAGAGGGAGCTTTACTCTGTATCTAACCCCGTGCTGTACCTGTCCTGGGAGCGTTTGATGGGGACAGTGTAGAGGGAGCTTTACTCTGTACCTAACCCCGTGCTGTACCTGTCCTGGGAGTGTTTGATGGGGACAGTGTAGAGGGAGCTTTACTCTGTATCTAACCCCTTGCTTTACCTATCCTGGGAGTTTTTGATGGGGACAGTGTAGAGGGAGCTTTACTCTGTACCTAACCCCGTGCTGTACCTGTCCTGGGAGTGTTTGATGGGGACAGTGTAGAGGGAGCTTTACTCTGTATCTAACCCCTTGCTTTACCTATCCTGGGAGTTTTTGATGGGGACAGTGTAGAGGGAGCTTTACTCTGTACCTAACCCCGTGCTGTACCTGTCCTGGGAGTGTTTGATGGGGACAGTGTAGAGGGAGCTTTACTCTGTATCTAACCCCTTGCTGTACCTGTCCTGGGAGTGTTTGATGGGGACAGTGCAGAGGGAGCTTTACTCTGTCTCTAACCCCATGCTGTACCTGCCCTGGGAGTGTTTGATGGGGACAGTGCAGAGGGAGCTTTACTCTGTATCTAACCCCGTGCTTTACCTGTCCTGGAAGATTTTGATGGGGACAGTGTAGAGGGTGCTTTACTCTGTAGCTAACCCCATGCTGTACCTGTCGTGGAAGATTTTGATGGGGACAGTGTAGAGGGAGCTTTACTCTGTATCTAACCCCGTGCTGTACCTGCCCTGGGAGTGTTTGATGGGGACAGTGTAGAAGGAGCTTTACTCTGTATCTAACCCCGTGCTGTACCTGTCCTGGGAGTGTTTGATGGGGACAGTGCAGAGGGAGCTTTACTCTGTATCTAACCCCGTGCTTTACCTGTCCTGGAAGATTTTGATGGGGACAGTGTAGAGGGTGCTTTACTCTGTATCTAACCCCGTGCTGTACCTGCCCTGGGAGTGTTTGATGGGGACAGTGTAGAGGGAGCTTTACTCTGGATCTAACCCCATGCTGTACCTGTCCTGGGAATGTTTGATGGGGACAGTGTAGAGGCAGCTTTACTCTGTATCTAACCCCGTGCTGTACCTGTCCTGGGAATGTTTGATGGGGACAGTGTAGAGAGAGCTTTACTCTGTAGCTAATCCCGTGCTGTACCTGTCCTGGGAGTGTTTGATGGGGGACAGTGTCGAGGGAACTTTACTCTGTATCGAACCCCGTGCTGTACCTTTCCTGGGAATGTTTGATGGGGACAGTGTAGAGGCAGCTTTATTCTGTATCTAACCCCGTGCTGTACCTGTCCTGGGAATGTTTGATGGGGACAGTGTAGAGGGAGCTTTACTCTGTATCTAACCCCATGCTGTACCTGTCCTGGGAGTATTTGATGGGGACAGTGTGGAGGGAGCTTTACTCTGTATCTAACCCCGTGCTGTACCTGTCCTTGAAGATTTTGATGGGGACAGTGTGGAGGGAGCTTTACTCTGTATCTAACCCCGTGCTGTACCTGTCGTGGAAGATTTTGATGGGGACAGTGTAGAGGGAGCTTTACTCTGTATCTAACCCCGTGCTGTACCTGTCCTGGGAGTGTTTGATGGGGACAGTGTAGAAGGAGCTTTACTCTGTATCTAACCCCGTGCTGTACCTGTCCTGGGAGTGTTTGATGGGGACAGTGCAGAGGGAGCTTCACTCTGTATCTAACCCCGTGCTTTACCTGTCCTGGAAGATTTTGATGGGGACAGTGTAGAGGGTGCTTTACTCTGTATCTAACCCCATGCTGTACCTGTCGTGGAAGATTTTGATGGGGACAGTGTAGAGGGAGCTTTACTCTGTATCTAACCCCGTGCTGTACCTGTCCTGGGAGTGTTTGATGGGGACAGTGTAGAAGGAGCATTACTCTGTATCTAACCCCGTGCTGTACCTGTCCTGGGAGTGTTTGATGGGGACAGTGCAGAGGGAGCTTTACTCTGTATCTAACCCCGTGCTTTACCTGTCCTGGAAGACTTTGATGGGGACAGTGTAGCGGGTGCTTTACTCTGTATCTAACCCCGTGCTGTACCTGTCGTGAAATATTTTGATGGGGACAGTGTAGAGGGAGCTTTACTCCGTATCTAACCCCGTGCTGTACCTGTCCTGGGAGTGTTTGATGGGGACAGTGTAGAGGGAGTTTTACTCTGTTTCTAACCCCGTGCTGTACCTGTCCTGGGAGCGTTTGATGGGGACAGTGTAGAGGGAGCTTTACTCTGTACCTAACCCCGTGCTGTACCTGTCCTGGGAGTGTTTGATGGGGACAGTGTAGTCGGAGCTTTACTCTGTATCTAACCCCTTGCTTTACCTATCCTGGGAGTTTTTGATGGGGACAGTGTAGAGGGAGCTTTACTCTGTACCTAACCCCGTGCTGTACCTGTCCTGGGAGTGTTTGAAGGGGACAGTGTAGAGGGAGCTTTACTCTGTATCTAACCCCTTGCTTTACCTATCCTGGGAGTTTTTGATGGGGACAGTGTAGAGGGAGCTTTACTCTGTACCTAACCCCATGCTGTACCTGTCCTGGGAGTGTTTGATGGGGACAGTGTAGAGGGAGCTTTACTCTGTATCTAACCCCGTGCTGTACCTGTCCTGGGAGTGTTTGATGGGGACAGTGCAGAGGGAGCTTTACTCTGTCTCTAACCCCATGCTGTACCTGTCCTGGGAGTGTTTGATGGGGACAGTGCAGAGGGAGCTTTACTCTGTATCTAACCCCGTGCTTTACCTGTCCTGGAAGATTTTGATGGGGACAGTGTAGAGGGTGCTTTACTCTGTATCTAACCCCATGCTGTACCTGTCGTGGAAGATTTTGATGGGGACAGTGTAGAGGGAGCTTTACTCTGTATCTAACCCCGTGCTGTACCTGCCCTGGGAGTGTTTGATGGGGACAGTGTAGAAGGAGCTTTACTCTGTATCTAACCCCGTGCTGTACCTGTCCTGGGAGTGTTTGATGGGGACAGTGTAGAGGGAGGTTTACTCTGTATCTAACCCCATGCTGTACCTGCCCTGGGAGTGTTTGATGGGGACAGTGTAGAAGGAGCTTTACTCTGTATCTAACCCCGTGCTGTACCTGTCCTGGGAGTGTTTGATGGGGACAGTGCAGAGGGAGCTTCACTCTGTATCTAACCCCGTGCTTTACCTGTCCTGGAAGATTTTGATGGGGACAGTGTAGAGGGTGCTTTACTCTGTATCTAACCCCATGCTGTACCTGTCGTGGAAGATTTTGATGGGGACAGTGTAGAGGGAGCTTTACTCTGTATCTAACCCCGTGCTGTACCTGTCCTGGGAGTGTTTGATGGGGACAGTGTAGAAGGAGCATTACTCTGTATCTAACCCCGTGCTGTACCTGTCCTGGGAGTGTTTGATGGGGACAGTGCAGAGGGAGCTTTACTCTGTATCTAACCCCGTGCTTTACCTGTCCTGGAAGACTTTGATGGGGACAGTGTAGCGGGTGCTTTACTCTGTATCTAACCCCGTGCTGTACCTGTCGTGAAATATTTTGATGGGGACAGTGTAGAGGGAGCTTTACTCTGTATCTAACCCCGTGCTGTACCTGTCCTGGGAGTGTTTGATGGGGACAGTGTAGAGGGAGCTTTACTCTGTATCTAACCCCGTGCTGTACCTGCCCTGGGAGTGTTTGATGGGGACAGTGTAGAAGGAGCTTTACTCTGTATCTAACCCCGTGCTGTACCTGTCCTGGGAGTGTTTGATGGGGACAGTGCAGAGGGAGCTTTACTCTGTATCTAACCCCGTGCTTTACCTGTCCTGGAAGATTTTGATGGGGAAAGTGTAGAGGGTGCTTTACTCTGTATCTAACCCCGTGCTGTACCTGCCCTGGGAGTGTTTGATGGGGACAGTGTAGAGGGAGCTTTACTCTGGATCTAACCCCATGCTGTACCTGTCCTGGGAATGTTTGATGGGGACAGTGTAGAGGCAGCTTTACTCTGTATCGAACCCCGTGCTGTACCTTTCCTGGGAATGTTTGATGGGGACAGTGTAGAGGCAGCTTTATTCTGTATCTAACCCCGTGCTGTACCTGTCCTGGGAATGTTTGATGGGGACAGTGTAGAGGGAGCTTTACTCTGTATCTAACCCCGTGCTGTACCTGTCCTGGGAGTATTTGATGGGGACAGTCTGGAGGGAGCTTTAGTCTGTATCGAACCCCGTGCTGTACCTGTCGTGGAAGATTTTGATGGGGACAGTGTAGAGGGAGCTTTACTCTGTATCTAACCCCGTGCTGTACCTGTCCTGGGAGTGTTTGATGGGGACAGTGTAGAAGGAGCTTTACTCTGTATCTAACCCCGTGCTGTACCTGTCCTGGGAGTGTTTGATGGGGACAGTGCAGAGGGAGCTTTACTCTGTATCTAACCCCGTGCTTTACCTGTCCTGGAAGATTTTGATGGGGACAGTGTAGAGGGTGCTTTACTCTGTATCTAACCCCATGCTGTACCTGTCGTGGAAGATTTTGATGGGGACAGTGTAGAGGGAGCTTTACTCTGTATCTAACCCCCGTGCTGTACCTGTCCTGGGAGTGTTTGATGGGGACAGTGTAGAAGGAGCTTTACTCTGTATCTAACCCCGTGCTGTACCTGTCCTGGGAGTGTTTGATGGGGACAGTGCAGAGGGAGCTTTACTCTGTATCTAACCCCGTGCTTTACCTGTCCTGGAAGATTTTGATGGGGACAGTGTAGAGGGTGCTTTACTCTGCATCTAACCCCGTGCTGTACCTGTCGTGGAATATTTTGATGGGGACAGTGTAGAGGGAGCTTTACTCCGTATCTATCCCCGTGCTGTCCCTGTCCTGGGAGTGTTTGATGGGGACAGTGTAGACGGAGCTTTACTCTGTATCTAACCCCGTGCTGTACCTGTCCTGGGAGCGTTTGATGGGGACAGTGTAGAGGGAGCTTTACTCTGTACCTAACCCCGTGCTGTACCTGTCCTGGGAGTGTTTGATGGGGACAGTGTAGTCGGAGCTTTACTCTGTATCTAACCCCTTGCTTTACCTATCCTGGGAGTTTTTGATGGGGACAGTGTAGAGGGAGCTTTACTCTGTACCTAACCCCGTGCTGTACCTGTCCTGGGAGTGTTTGATGGGGACAGTGTAGAGGGAGCTTTACTCTGTATCTAACCCCTTGCTTTACCTATCCTGGGAGTTTTTGATGGGGACAGTGTAGAGGGAGCTTTACTCTGTACCTAACCCCGTGCTGTACCTGTCCTGGGAGCGTTTGATGGGGACAGTGTAGAGGGAGCTTTACTCTGTACCTAACCCCGTGCTGTACCTGTCCTGGGAGTGTTTGATGGGGACAGTGTAGTCGGAGCTTTACTCTGTATCTAACCCCTTGCTTTACCTATCCTGGGAGTTTTTGATGGGGACAGTGTAGAGGGAGCTTTACTCTGTACCTAACCCCGTGCTGTACCTGTCCTGGGAGTGTTTGATGGGGACAGTGTAGAGGGAGCTTTACTCTGTATCTAACCCCGTGCTGTACCTGTCCTGGGAGTGTTTGATGGGGACAGTGCAGAGGGAGCTTTACTCTGTCTCTAACCCCGTGCTGTACCTGCCGAGAAAGATTTTGATGAGGACAGTGTTGACTGTGGGCGTTGTATTCTGCATTTCACCCATATCAATTTTCCCAAAATGCTTTAAATTCTGTAAATCAGTTGATATTTTCAATCCCATAATCCTGTGGATGGATTGGATTGGATGAGATTTGTTTATTGTTACATGTACCAAGGTACAGTGAAATGTATTTTTCTGCGAGCACCTCAAACAGATTATTAAGTCCATGAAAATAAAATAAAATAAAGAGAAAATACATAATAGGGCAACACAAGGTCCAGAATGTAAATACATAGACACCGGCGCCAGTTTTGCTCTCGTGAAATTGCACGAATGCGAATATTGCCCCAGCGTCCACACTTCGGGCTGGATTCTCTGATTGCTGACGCTGAAATCGCATTCGGCGATTGCCGGAGAATCCCTTTTGACGGCAAAATCGGGGGCGCTGCCTGTTTCCGGATACTCTGCCCCCTCAAAAACGGCATCACCGGTGAGTAGGCCGCACTTCGTTGGGACGGCCTCAGGAGTTCACTTGAAGGCCCACCCCCGATGCTCCATCCCCGACGGTGTGATTCACGTGTGGTCTGAAGTTTTGTCAACCGCCACAGTTCGGCGGGGGGGGGGGGGGGGGGGGGGGCGGGCACCGTGCGCCTGTGCAGCCAAGGGCCCGGCAAATCTCCGTCCGTTTCTGCAGGGAAAGACGGGGTTTTACACGGCGAAGCTGCCAGCCCCCCACCAGGCGGAGAATCGGTGCGGGGGTGGCGACGACCTTTTGGTTGTGAGACTAGACACAGGCTCCGGACATCGCCTCAAAATCGGAGAATCCAGATCATAGTCTCAGGAACAGAGAATTCCGCCCAGAGGGTGGGATTTTACTACCCCCCCCGCTGGGCCGGAGAATCGCCGGGGGGCGGTGTGAATCCCGCCCCGTCACCCCTACGCTGGCTGCCGGATTCTTCGGCACTGGTTTTTCGGCGGGGGCGGGAATCGCGCCGCGTCGGTCGGGGGCCGTTGGCAGTCGCCCCCCCCCCCGACCCCCGGCCAATCTCCGGCCCGCGATGGGCCGAGTGGCCGCCCGTTTTCGGCGGGTCCCGCTGCCGTAAAATACACCAGGTCCGTACCGGCGGGACCTGGCTCAGCGGGCGGACTGCGGCGTCCTCGGGGGGGGGGGGGGGGGGGCGCGGGTGGATCTGGCCCCAGGGGGGGCCACGGTGCCCTGGCCCTCGATTGGGGCCCACCGATCCGCGGGCGGGACTGTGCCGTGGGGGCACTCTTTCCCTCCGCGCCCACCGGTGTAACCGTCTGCCATGGCCGGCGCGGTGAAGAACCCCCCTGCGCATGCACTGGGCTGATGCCAGCACACGTTGGCGCTCCCGCGCAGACGCCAACCCCGCCGGCGCCGGCCTAGCCCCCGATGGCGCGGGGGATTCCGCACCTTCCGGGCCACCCGACGCCCAGAGTGGGTCACGCCAGTCCTCGGCGCCGGTTTCGCACGCTCCACTGGGGAGGGGAAAATCCCGCCTATGGTCTCCGGAACAGAATTCCGCCCAGTAATTTTATCTTTTTTTGGAGTAAGTGGTGGAATATTGTCGCCAGAGACTAGTTCACAAAACAATTAAAAAAAAATTAAACATGAAAAGTTTGGCTGTAATACAAAACTCCTTCATTCCTCCTGATCTTCACAATTGTACACGGATTTGAAGGATATCACAGGTTACACAACGGGTGTGATCGAACTGAATGGGGACGGTGACCTGAACACGTAGAGTTAGCCGGTATTTCCCGCTGCTCGGAGCGCTGAAACGCAATGCTGACTAGCGCCTCAGCGGGGAACGCACGGCCAAGGCCACACTTAGTCCCGCTGCCTGCATTGAGGAGCTCCTCTTGCCGGAGAGCAGCAAGATATCCGGAAGCCATTTTTAAATAATGCCAGCCTGCCAGTGCCCCTCCCAAGCCAGGCTAGCTCCAAGGTGGCACTGCCAGGGAGCTACCATTCCCAGCGTGCAAGCACCTGGGGCCCTCCGATCCCCTCAAGTGCCGTTCTGCCTGGTTTCCCCCTTTGTGGGGACCAGTATTGAACGGCGCTCACCCAAGGTCTCCGAGGTGAAGGGGAAAGATAGCAACCCCTCGGTTACCTCAGGGAGCTGCACATCAGAGTGAGACTAGCTGTGTTGCTATAATATGCAGATTTGCCAAAAAGTCATCCCGCCCACAATGGGTGGGATTCACATCATGCCATCTTGCGAGATCACGTTGTTGTGTTATGTACTCTGGGATAACACAGGCTGCAACTTGATGCAGCTTTGACCAAAAGGTACTCCAGACTTTGAAGTAAGTTCACTGTGATTTATTGAACCATTAGCACAGTTCTCTATGAGTTCGACTCTCCTGCTAATCTTGCTCCAGTAACTCAGTCTAACTAACCAGTCTGCTCTAAGCCACGTGGTGGGTGTGATGCTTCTGATCTGCCCCTGTCCTTCTCTCTGAGTGTCGCCTGTGGAAAGCGACAGAGCGTGTGTGCCCTGCCCTTATATATGGGTTGTGTAATGCCCCCTTGTGGTAATGCCACCTCTGTGTGCCTTGACTGCTCATTGGTTGTGCCCTATTCTAAGTGTTCATTAGCTGCATGTCTGCATATCATGACATCTCCGGTGCTCCCTCTAGTGTTTACTTAGTTGTAGTGTATTTACATTAACCCCTTGTGTATATACAGTGATGCATATCACCACACACGTTAGATCTAGTGAGGCATAGCGAGCCGAGTAGATCCTGGGAGAGACGTCTCCTGGCATCGACTGGCCATCTTACGTCGCAGGCACAATATGGCTGGTAGATTGCACCCTTTATTATGTCAAATACCCCAAAATGGTCAAATTCCCCCAAATTCCAAATTGTCACATGAATATTTCCAAACACTCCTCTCAAAAACACATGTTTTAAAATCTCCTTTTAAACAATGCTTTTCCTCAGCTGTTTTAGCAAGGATCTGCCTCCAGGTTTTCCAACTCAGCTTTCAATTTTCCTTTGTCTTGAATTGCCACATCCCCTCACGTTTTTCACACAATCTCTCAGGACTCAGTCCCCAATTGAGCCGTATTGTTTCAAGCCTTGCATAGAAACATAGAAAATAGGTGCAGCAGCAGGCTTACGTTAACACTGCAATGACGTTACTGTGAAAATCCCCTCGTCGCCACATTCCGGCGCCTGTTCGGGTACACGGAGGGGGAATTCAGAATGTCCAATTCTACCTAACAAGCACGTCTTTCGGGAATTGTGGGAGGAAACCGGAGCACCCGGAGGAAACCCACGCAGACACGGGGAGAACGTGTAGACTCCCCACAGACAGTGATCCAAGCTGGGAATCGAACCTTGGTCCCTGGCGCTGTGAAGCAACAGTGCTAACCACTGCGCTACCTGCCATGGTTTCAGGATCCTGTAGGTTCGGCAGGTCTTTCCTTGCGTATCAGGCCCCACATCGACTGTTAGAATCCGCAGCCCTGACTGCTTGGCAGTTGCACAGGTAATTCCCAGCTGAATAGGTTCGATGGGAGGTGGTGGATGTGAAATAGAAAACACAAGTATTTTAATTTCAACATTAGACAAGAGAACGTAATCCGTGGTTTGTGAGTTACACTGAGAGATCTCTGTAATTTTGGTCGGGAATTCCTACTCTTTGTATCAGGCCCCTGACCAATCGTCAATTTGGCACTGACATCATGCGCACCAGTGGAAAACAAATGGGTCACGCCTGTCGACCCGTGAGTGAAACAGAGTCAACTTATCTGAAAAAGCATTTTGACCAATTGTTTTGGGCCTTTGAATGAACAAGTAAACAGGAGTTTGGAAACAGAGATCAGGGGCGAAATTCTCCGGTATCGGCGCGATGTCCGCCGACTGGTGCCCAAAACGGCGCAAATCAGTCGGGCATCGCGCCGCCCCAAAGGTGCGGAATGCTCCGCATTTTGGGGGGCCGAGCCCCAACCTTAAGGGGCTAGGCCCGCGCCGGACGAATTTCCACCCCGCCAGCTGGTGGAAAAGGCCTTTGGTGCCCCGCTAGCTGGCGCGGAAATGACATCTCCGGGCGGCGCATGCGCGGGAGCGTTAGCGGCCGCTGACGGCATTCCTGCACATGCGTAGTGGAGGGAGTCTCTTCTGCCTCCACCATGGTGGAGACCGTGGCGAAGGCGGAAGGAAAAGACTGCCCCCATGGCACAGGCCCGCTCGCGGATCGCTGGGACCCGATCGCGGGCCAGGCCACCGTGGGGGCACTCCCCGGGGCCAGATTGCCCCGCGCCCCCCCCAGGGCCCCGGAGCCCGCCCGCGCCGCCTTGTCCCGCTGGTAAGGTAGGTGGTTTAATCTACGCCGGCAGGACAGGCATTTTAGCAGCGGGACTTTGTCCCATCCGGGCCGGAGAATCGCGGGGGGGGGGCACCAACAGGCGCGGCGCGATTCCCACCCCCGCCGAATATCCGGTGCCGGAAAATTCGGCAACCGGCGGGGGCGGGATTCACACCAGCCCCTGGCGATTCTCCGACCCGGAGGGGTGTCGGAGAATCTCGCCCAAGATGTGAGAGTGGAATATTGGCCAGAGCTTACGGCACACAAGTTCACAGCAGCAGAAATTGGCCAAGCTGCTCATTGTGCCTTTGCAAGAGCGATCCTGAATTGAAGGCCAGGATATTGTGGTCACAATGATCAATGGATCCTGAGTAAGGTGGTGAAGTGTGTAATGAAACTCAAACCCTTTTCTTGATCGTTATTTTATTTACAGAATGCAGCATTCCATTTGTCTGCCTCCTGCCGACTAACCCAGTGTCTCGGCTATCTCTCTTTACAAGTGCTCTAGACACTTAATTAAACAATGCCCTTCAGCTGTGTATCTTCACAATATCATTAACATCTCATTAACCTCCAATGGTGTTGGGCAGTGAGACGTCCTTCAGTATTGAACCCGAAACCTCCGAGGAGTGCAATTATACTTCAGTTTGGAAATTCCGAGGTGTGTGAATGGGCCCTGGGTTCTGTCAGTGTGTTAACTTGAGCTGTTCACTCTATAAGTACACTGGTTTTCACGCTGATTTACTCAGGATGATCCCGAGCAGCTATAGCTCCTGCTCAGCAGCACAGTCCATTAAACCAGCAGGGGCGTCAAAAACATTTGCACACTCGTCAACTCCATCCACCAACCCCAACCCCCATCCTGCCACCAACAGCTCCGCCTCTATTCCCCTCCCCCCAATTGGCCTCAGGGGCAAAGGGGAACAGAGGGAGACAGCGAACATCCTCTCGAGCGGTGACCCAAATCTCGAACTACGCTAAGTCCCCCTCCACACCATCCTGACGGGAATGGACAGCGACCGCTCTTCCATTGTCTCTGGGTCAGACTCCTGGAGTAGGTCACCTAGCAACATGGTGGGAGCGTCCTCCCCACACAATGGGTTAACACACAGGCAGCTCCACCGCCTTTCAAGGGTCACTCGGTGTGGACAACCTTGCCATCGATGCCCACCTGTTGAGAATATATAGAGAGTTCTAGAAACATACAGTCATTACAACAGAGAGCAAGGCCTTTTAGTCCATCAAGTCCATTCCAGCTCTCTGCTCATCGGTCCCATTCCCCCGCTCGATCCCCGTATTTCCCTCAAACGGCCATCACATTTCCTTTTGAAATCATTCATCGCCTTTGCTCTTCTCCCCCTTTTAGACAGTGAGCTCCAGGTCATTATCACTTTCTGTGGGAATATGTCCTTCCCTGCATCCCCCCTCGCGTCTCTTCTCCAAACTCATGGGCGCGATTTAATGGCCTCGTCGTGCCCGGCGCGAATTCTTGCGAGCCGGTTGGATTGTGGGAGCGACCGAAATCAAGGAGCTCGCCTGATGCCAAGCGGTTTGCGATCGGACCGACGCGCTCCCGTTAGCGGAGTCCGGAACTGCCCAAGGTGCGGCGAGAAAACAATAATCACCGATGCAGCCCAATCTCCATCTCATTAACGAGATGGTCGCCCAATCGAACAACCTCTTTGGATCGAATGGGCTCGTCAGTAGTGGTTCCGTGGGCGATGATTAGTATTGGCCCACACAAACCTGGCGGAGTGGTACCTGGGGGGGTCTCCTGGGTGGTCAGGGACGGGGCAGGGTGGTGCCCTGGCTCTCCCCCTGGCACTCAGGCACCTTGGCACTGCCCGCCTGGCACCTTAACACCACCAGCCAGGCACTGCTAAGTTGCCAGCATGGCACTGACAGGGTGCCAGGGCACCTGGGTGGCACTGCCAAGAGTCCAGGTCTGAGGGGAGGAATGCTCATGAGTGGAAGGATGCGGAGGGAGTATTGAGAGTGGGGGTTGACGAGCGGGCATGTGTGGCCTCCAGAATGTTGGGGGAGGGTGCAAGATGGGGGTCCCAGAAAGGGGGGAGGCCGAAAAGGGGGTGCGGTACAGCCTGAGAAGGGGGGTCCTCAGTGACTCCACGGCCCGGTGTCCTCACTGGGAATGGGGGGGAAGGGGGGGCGGGGGGAATGCCCATGTGTGTGGGGGGGTGACACTGCCCGTGGGTGGGGGTTGTTGGGGACCCTCAAGATCAGATATCAGGCCCACCCTTCCAAAATGGCGGCCCGATCTCTGAGGAGTCGGCCTGACCAGTGAGCTCAGCTCCTCAACCTGAAAATAATTCCAAATGTGGGCTTGCCCGGAGAGGAACTCACTATGGCCCAAAAACATAACAAAGTGCCGTTCGATAGCGGTCAGGAGCTCCCCGACACAGCCGTCGAGGAACTCACGGGAAACTCGCTCGCTACGGCTCTTAGAACTTGTCCCGTCCAATCGCGCCCCTTAAATCTGTCTTCTTCAGTCCTTGTGCCATTCGTCAATAGAAACAGCAATTCTCTGTCGTCATCTTGTCCACCCATGTCAGATCTCTCCTCATCTCCTTTGCTGCAAGGTGACCAATACCAGCTTCTCCAACTAACCTTGTAGCTAAAATCCCTAATCTCTACAACCTTCCGAACAAATCTCCGCAACCTCTCAATGACCTGAGCATTTTACTCAAGTATGGTGGCCAGAACTGGACACAATACTCTCGTTGGAACCTAACCAGAGTTTTAGAAAGATTCAGTGTAACTTTGCTGCGTTTTCCCCCTCAATGTCCCTATTTATGAAATAAAAGATCCCATTTGCTTCTTTTTAAAGCCTCACTCAAGCGGCCCTGCCTCTTCAAAGATCGAAGCACATTCCTCTATCTCAGCACATTCTTCAGAAATGTTGTTTGGTCTATATTGCCTCTCCCTTCTGCCAAAGTGACCACCTCATGCTTCTTGGCATTAATTCCCGCCTGCGACCTGCCTGCCTATTCGACGAGCCTTTCATGTTGCACTCGATTGTATCGTGCTCACACTTGGCAGCATTTCCAAGTTTGGAAAGCCTTTTAAAGTAGCGACAACAAGGTGAGATTGCTCCCCATTTTAGCCTTCCAACTTTCACATTGAAGAAAATAAGTGGGAAGTTGGTGTATCGGTCAATGTATCGAAGGCATATTCCTGAATATCGCCTTTGTGTTGATCGCAGTTAATATCGCTGCCAACAATATTCAAGAATTATGATTGCGGAAGATGAATATGTGCGTGGTGAAGATCAAAGGGATTGTAAAAAGAAATCTGACACATCACTTGTCGTTCCTGAATCTTTTATTAAGCGAGCAAGGTGCAAGTACATTCTTTATCATAGATACAGTAAGCAATTGGAGTCCAACCCCACTCTCCCAAACCCAACTGACACACTTGGAATTCAACTCAACTCAACCCAGGGAAGAGCAGCTGATCTAATGGGTTGAGCTCCAGCAGCCAACTGAGGCCAGCTCAAACCATTGGGGCAAGCCAACTTTGACTGAGAAGGAAAATCATCAAGGCCACAGCTCCAAGTTGTTTTCCTTGTTCAAAACTCACAAGAAGACAACTTGGGATTTTGAAACAGGTCTTGATGAACTCTTAATCAATGCGCTTGACATCCAGTTTTCGATCTGCGCAGCGGAATCGAAGAGGTGGTTTCTGATTTGGAATAAGATTTCACCATTACGTTCCCTGGGAGTTTCCCTCAGTTTCAGATTTCAATTGAAAGTTTGTTCAACTTCCTGTCCCACAAAGATAATAATTACGTTCAATTGACATCAGTACCACCCTTCATTCTGCAAAGATGTTTCATTTGAAAGGTCAGCGCCGGTCACTCCAAGATTACTCCAAAGTCTAAAATGTCTGAGAGGACATGCAACTTTAATTGGACTCGGGAATTATGGTCGGAAGAGATCACGTCAATTTTTATTTCAAATATTTAAAAACTAATCCATGAATCTAGGAGGACAAATCTTCAGTTAAGGACGTTACTTGACGAATAAACATTTATTCTCCAAGGATCTCCAGTCAGAGACCAAGAAGGCCTTTATCCCAACAGGTTGTACCATTTGTGGTTTTTGTGATGTTCACCAACAAAGAGGCTGGTCCGCGGTGGTGAGTTGCGGTGTGACTGGAGCATCAGTTGTCCTCCGTGCTCCTGATCCAATGGTGAAGGGATGTCCCTTTTTGAGCAGCTACTGATTTAACGCGAAGCAGATTATGAGCAGCAATAACAATTACATCCATTAGTGATCCAATCCAGAACGTGCTTCCTAGAAATCGAGACAGACTTATTAATGTACATCATTGTTCAACGTCAACTTCATCAACTGAGAAACAAGAGCCCAGGCGGATATGAGGCAAATGGTGCTGATTGTGAATAAATATGAAGCAGGAAAATAACAAAACAGAATTGTAATTAAAACTATCACTTCAGAATGGCGTGGAAGAAGGGTATTAAATAGACTGACCGTCAATATTCATTCGGTAAAGGGTAAAGTCGCCACAGTCCCAGATGACCATGGGTTGCTTTCCCCTTAGAGGAGGTGAGCTGATTGGTGGGGATTTAACCCGAGGGTCACCATACCTCAGGCGAGGGGCAAGGTTGAGAAGGCGGGGCCTTCATGAATCACCTCATTACAAGACCACTAACCCCACACTCCCTCGATTATAGATCTTCACACCCTGCCTCCTGTAAGATCTTTCTCCCAAATTCTTTATGGGATAACTCAGAGCCAGTTAAGACTCAATTGCTGTCAAATAGAAAGTGCAGAGCGTTGAGACAGGACATTTTCTTCAAATGTTATTTGTTAATCTTTCCTATCCAAGGGGCTCTCAGAATGCAAGTGGTTGTTATGGGTTGTAACCAATCGTAGGCCCGGCCTTCTGGTGACTCACTGAGTTTAGCCATGGCTCAGTTGGTAGAACTCTCAATTTTGGCACTCAAGGATCTGGGTTCAAGTGGCACTCCAGGGTCTGTCCACCAACCAAGGCCAACACACCCAGTGCTGCACTGTCTGAGGTGTCGTCTTTTGTGTGAGATGTTAAAATGGGAGTGATATTTTGAAAGACAGTCGGGAAGTTGTCCTGAGCATCAATTATCCCTCACCAGAAAATACGTCATCAATCGGTCATCATCACCTCACTGACTCCAAACTGGCAACCGTGTCTCCTACATTACAACAGTGACTCTTTCAGCTAACATGCCCTCAGAGGGCACTGCCAACAACGGCTTTGGCTGGATTGGTCCAGGATTAGGCTTGATCAACGTACTGCAGTCATTTGCCATTGCCTTCTGCTGTATGGCTGATAAGGAAACTTGCCCCCTTTGGGCCGAATGGCCTAATTCTGCTCCGATGCCTTGTGGTCTTTTATTGCCTGTCATCAAACAAAGGATCCGCAGGCTGACCAACAGCTTTTACAGTGCAGAAGGAGGTCATTCGACCCATCGAGTCTGCATCGGTCCTTGGACAGATCACCCTACTTAAGCCCACATCTCCACCGTAACCCACCTAACCCTTTGGACACTCAGCGGCAATGTATCATGGTCAATCTACCTCACCCGCACATCTTGGAGTGTGGGAGGAAACCGGAGGAAACCCACGCACACACGGGGAGAAAGTGCAAGCTCCACACGGCCAGTCACCCGGGGCGGGATTGAACCCAGGACCCTGCAGCTGTGAGGCAGCAGTGCTAATCACTGTGCCACCGCGCCGCCCCCTTGTTCAACTTGTTTGCCCACGTTATCAATGCACCTTCCATAACCATCCAGTCCTGATGTGGGACATGGACCCAGAGGTTGAGGCCCAGAAATAGGATCACTGCCCATTTCACCACAAGACCCCACTTACACCAGTGACTCCATTTCACCAAGTATTTAATTGGTTGTAAAGTGCTTCAAGACATCCAATGGTAATTTAAAGAACTATATAAATGCAAGTCTCTCATTTTTCTACTCCGAACAAAATAATGGCGTTATCTTTTAATATAAACTCTTAAAAGATCCATTTACCAGAAGGATGAGTACTCAGGAACTATCAGAGAGACATCAGTGAACACATTGTCCATGGTAGCAGTAACAACCATAGGGACAATCGGCGTCACAGCTGCAGCCTAGGAAGGAAATGCAAGGTGAATTTAGTCCAATTGTTTAAACCAGCTTTTTCAATGCTTATCATCAGGAATTCCGTTCAGGAGTTCTGTGAATGTTCAGGAACCAGAGAAATGCCACCTAACCTCACTGTGGGAGAACCTTCACCACACGGATTACAATCGTTCAAGAAAGTCGTCCGCCACCATCTTCGTAAAGGGTGGCTGGGAATAGACAAAACACGCCAGTGATGCCCATCGGCAGTGTGTGGGTCCACTCACCAATTTCTGGGGCATCTTACTAACGGGAAGGCAACGAACAAAAACCCTCACACATGCAGTGGGTCCAGAGTTTTCATAACCGTACAGTTGCTGATCAGATATTCAGCAAATCGAAGGCCCTATACCCAGGAGGCACTTTGTGGTTTTGCATTTCTAACACCAGGTGGCGGGTGGGGGGAGGGGGTGGGGGTGGGGGGCGGGGGGGGGGGGGGGGGGGGGGGAGAATAGCAATGATAAAGATTACAATCGACCTCATTGCTGAGGGTCTGCAGTCAGCCAGACAAGGAAAGGAGGTCAGACTCCCTTCCTGAAAGGGGGTTAGTGAACCAACAATTATAGTTTCAGAATCACCATGACTGAGACGAGCGTTATAATGTAAGGATTATTAATTGACTTTCAATTCCACCAGCTACAGCAGTGGGATTTGAACCTGTGTCCTCAGAGCTTTAGCCAGCGGCCTCTGGATTACTTGTCCAGTTGCCATTACCACTGTGCTACCATCGCCCACTAAACATCTCAGGCACGAGCTGAAATGAGCTGCTCGCCCCACCAATAGTTTGCTGTAACGTGGCGGTAGATATTAGTGAAAGGGCAGCAGTGTAGGGAATGCAGCCGTCTTTCACTCCCATCCACAGTTTTGTTCCTCACTCTCTCTGTTCTTATTCGTGGGGGTGCGACAGATCTCCAAAAATAGACAATACTTGCCATAATTTCCGTATCCTGTGGAACAAACAGATAGGTGTCAACACCGACTGCAGAAAATGACTTGGAAATCCACATTTTCTATCCAAACAGTTCAGCAATTGGCACATTCAGCATGGCACAGATTTGGGTCTTTTCAAAATTAAAGGAGCATTCTTGTTTAATTTCAGTTTTTTTCATCACTTCTCCCTTTTCCGATCAATATCGCATTATTTCACATCAAGGCAATATTTAACTTCATCACAAATTCTAGCTTGGCAATAAATTTCACAAACAAAACACATTTTACCCTTCAGACTCCCTTCATTTGAATTTATTTAAGTTAATTTAGATTCTATGTTTTGATAAGATCATTCGGGGACAGATAATGTATGAGCGATCTATTGAGCGATCTATGAGCAGATAATACAAAGATATGCAGAGGGACAGATAGTATTGAGGTAGCAGAGGGGCTCAGAAGGACTTGGGCAGGCGAGGAGAATGGGCAATGAAGTGGCAGATGGAATACAATGTGGAAAAGTGTGAGGTTATGCACTTTGGAAGGAAGAATGGAGACATAGAGTATTTTCAAAATGGGGAAAATATTAGGAAATCAGTAGCACAAAGGGACTTAGGAGTCCTTGTTCAAAGTTCTCTTAAGGTTAATGTGCAGGTTCAGTCGGCAGTTAGGAAGGCAAATGCAATTTTAACATTCATGTCGAGAGGGCTTGAATATAAGAGGTGGGAATCTACTTTTGAGGCTGTATCAGGCTCTGGTCAGACCCCATTTGGAGTATTGTGAGCAGTTTTGGGCCTCGTATCTAATGAAGGATGTGCTGGCTTTGGAAAGGTTCCAGAGGAGGTTCATAAGAATGGTCCGTGGAATGAAGGGCTTGTCGTATGAGGAGCGGTTGAGGACTCTGGGTCTGTACTCGTTGGCATTTAGGAGGATGAGGGGGGATCTTATTCAAAGTTACAGGATACTGCGAGGCCTGGATAGAGTGGATGTGGAGAGGATGTTTCCACTAGTAGGAAAAAGTAGAACCAGAGGACACAATCTCAGACGAAAGGGACGATCCTTTAAAACAGAGATGAGGAGGAATTTCTTCAGCCAGAGGGTGGGGAATCTGTTTGACCCTTTTCCGCAGAAAGCTGTGGAGGCCAAATCACTGAGTGTCCTTAAGACAGAGATAGATAGGTTCTTGCGTAATAAGGGGAACAGGGGTTATGGGGAGAAGGCAGGAGAATGGGGATGAGAAAAATATCAGCCATGATTGCATGGCCGTGCAGACGCGATGGGCCGAGTGGCCGAATTCTGCTCCTATGTCTTATGGTCTTATCTGACAATCCTTTGTCAGCTATTCAATGAAGCTTTCATGCAATTATATATAACAAAAATTGTTCGGGGTGCAGAATTTATTTCAACCGTGCTAAGTTCTTCAGTGGAATGAATTTTCATTACGGTCTGGTTAATGATCACATTTCAGGATAGGACTGATTTTAAGAGCTCGGAAAACCACCAATAGGACAGAATTATATATTCATATTGTAACCTGATGGTAACCTGTCCAACAGCAATTTGAAATATTTGGCTTATTTTGAGCATTGCCTCTATTAATGAGCATACACTGGTTGGGGCGGTAGATGCCATGGGTTTAACCACTGTTGTTGCCTTCAGATACTCTCCCTGCCCTCCGAGTATTATTGGAATCACCAAGTGAGAGCCAGGTGGGTGGCTTCGCCTGGACAGGATCTGAAATTTGCTGTAATCATATTTCATTGGTCAGCTGAACATTTTGTCAATTAGAAGTGTCAGTTCTGCTGTACCTTCCCATAACAAAAACATATATTTATTCCTGGACCAGCATTGACTCCGTGAATACTTTGTAACAAGGGAATAGACGACAATGTGCAGGATAATTAGGGGGAACGGGACTTGTGATTGGCAGCCACCAACATCTTTTATTATTCAGTGTCTGTGTCCTTATTCCTTGTTGAAAATCGGATCAGTAAAATTAAAATCACTACCTCTGTTGGAGTAGCTGCGTCCTGCGGATAGAAAAGAATAGATTGGTGTTAACAGTTTGTGGAGAGAGTGTTTTGGAAATCTACATTTTCAAAGCAATAAGATTCACAATTGGAACATTCATCAATGCAAGCATTAGAAGGTTGGTGTGGTTCTTTCAAAAATTAAATGAAAATTTCCATTCAAATGATTTTATTTTCATGGTTATTCCTATCTCCTCCCTTTGCAGGTGAATATCGAACTGTCTTGCACCAAAGTAGAGAATAAAATGCAAATTTCTCTCCTTCATAGTTTATGTATTTACCTCGGTTTTTAACTAATCTTTACCATTCACACCCAAATTTCAACATGCTTAAGTTGTTTATGGCTCTAATTTATACTTGAATTATTTGGGGACAACCCTGCATGAGTTGTGTAACTTGTTTTCCTCTCTCTTTTATTTAATGCCGATTTTAACGATTCATCATTTAAAAAAAGTCAGAACTGTACGTCAGCAGTGCAGCAATATGTATAAAATAACAAAAATACTGCAGATGATGGAATCCAAAACAAGAAACAGGTTTCTCTCCTGATAGATGGGACAGGCCTGCTGAGTTTTTTCAGCAATATTGTTAAATGTGCAATGTTGGCTGGTTAATGATCACATCTCAGGGCAGGACAGACTTGAGTAACCAAAAAGTATCCTGATTGGAAGAATTATAAGTTAATTTTGAACCTGCTTGTTCACAAGTAGGGAAGATGGAAATAATTGACACAACTGATTGGATAGATCTATCTCATTTGGCGTTAAACAATCAGCTGCTGGATAATTCCAGCCAATGGTATTAATGACTTGCCCCAATGTTGACCATTGCCTTCACTGCTGACTGTACACAGGGGAGTTTACCATGGGTATTCTCACTGTTACTGTCTTTCAACACTGTTAGTTCATTCCCTGCGTTACAGAAATCATAAAGGGAGAGGCCAAAGACTAGGAATTCCTGAGCAGGGTCTAAAATTTGCTGTTATCTTTTTTTGAGAGGTCAGCTGAACCTTTAATCAACTACACAATTTGGTAAATCCCATTTTCCGTTGCGTTTTGGAGAACTAAAGTATATTTTTACCTTCAGTAATTTCAGAACAGAAAATTAACTGAATTAATACCGCATTGAGGCGGAGAATCGCTCGTCAACCGAAAGTCAGGGGTGTTCCGGGCACCCCCCTAGGTACCCTCTTGCCCCAGCTAACCCATCAATGAGATGGGCAAGCTCCAACGCAGCCAGTGCCACCTGCCTGGCTGGGATGAGAATGTGTGAGGAGTCGAGTGCTTATGTGCAGTTCCTGCTTGTCAGGCCCCCCAGTGCCGATCCCGACCCCGTCGTATCGCACATGGGCATGCATTGGAATTGCACGAGCTCCATGTGCTAGCCCAATTAATGTCCTACATTGCTCCAGGACCAGCGTCACTTTTGGTGCCCTACAATACTCCCGATTCACTCCCATCGACAGTTTTGTTCCTCACTCTCTCTGTTCTTATTCGTGAGGGTGCAACAGATCTCCAAAAATAGACAATACTTGCCATAATTTCCGTATCCTGTGGAACAAACAGATAGGTGTCAACACCGACTGCAGAAAATTACTTGGAAATCCACATTTTCTATCCAAACAGTTCAGCAATTGGCACATTCAGCATGGCACAGATTTGGGTCTTTTCAAAATTAAAGGAGCATTCTTGTTTAATTTCAGTTTTTTTCATCATTTCTCCCTTTTCCGATCAATATCGAATTATTTCACATCAAGGCAATATTTATCTCCATCACAAATTCTAGCTTGGCATTAAATTTCACAAACAAAACATATTTTACCCTTCAGACTCCCTTCATTTCAATTTATTTAAGATAATTTAGATTCTATGTTTTGATAAGATCATTCGGGGACAGATAATGTATGAGCGATCTATTGAGCTATCTAATGTACAAGCAGATAATACAAAGATATGCAGAGGGACAGATAGTATTGAGGTAGCAGAGGGGCTCAGAAGGACTTGGGCAGGCGAGGAGAATGGGCAATGAAGTGGCAGATGGAATACAATGTGGAAAAGAGTGAGGTTATGCACTTTGGAAGGAAGAATGGAGACATAGAGTATTTTCAAAATGGGGAAAATATTAGGAAATCAGAAGCACAAAGGGACTGAGGACTCCTAGTTCAAAGTTCTCTTAAGGTTAATGTGCAGGTTCAGTCGGCAGTTAGGAAGGCAAATGCAATTTTAGCATTCATGTCGAGAGGGCTAGAATATAAGAGCTGGGAATCTACTTTTGAGGCTGTATAAGGCTCTGGTCAGACCCCATTTGGAGAATTTCGAGCAGTTTTGGGCCTCATATCTAAGGAAGGATGTGCTGGCCTTGGAAAGGTTCCAGAGGAGGTTCAAAAGAATGGTCTGTGGAATGAATGGCTTGTCGTATGAGGAGCGGTTGAGGACTCTGGGTCTGTACTCATTGGCATTTAGGAGGATGAGGGGGGATCTTATTCAAAGTTACAGGATACTGCGAGGCCTGGATAGAGTGGACGTGGAGAGGATGTTTCCACTAATAGGAAAAAGTAGAACCAGAGGACACAATCTCAGACTAAAGGGACGATCCTTTAAAACAGAGATGAGGAGGAATTTCTTCAGCTAGAGGGTGGGGAATCTGTTAGACCCTTTCCGCAGAAGGCTGTGGAGGCCAAATCACTGAGTGTCCTTAAGACAGAGATAGATAGGTTCTTGCGTAATAAGGGTATCAGGGGTTATGGGGAGAAGGCAGGAGAATGGGGATGACGAAAATATCAGCCATGATTGCATGGCCGTGCAGACGCGATGGGCCGAGTGGCCGAATTCTGCTCCTATGTCTTATGGTCTTATCTGACAATCCTTTGCCAGCTATTCAATGAAGCTTTCATGCAATTAAATATAACAAAAATTGTTCGGGGTGCAGAATTTATTTCAACCGTGCTAAGTTCTTCAGTGGAATGAATTTTCATTACGGTCTGGTTAATGATCACATTTCAGGATAGGACTGATTTTAAGAGCTCGGAAAGCCACCAATAGGACAGAATGATATATTCATATTGTAACCAGATGGTAACCTGTCCAACAGCAATTTGAAATATTTGGCTTATTTTAAGCATTGCCTCTATTAATGAGCATACACTGGTTGGGGCGGTAGATGCCATGGGTTTAACCACTGTTGTTGCCTTCAGATACTCTCCCTGCCCTCCGAGCATTATTGGAATCACCAAGTGAGAGCCTGGTGGGTGGCTTCGCCTGGACAGGATCTGAAATTTGCTGTTATCATATTTCATTGGGTCAGCTGAACATTTTGTCAATTAGAAGTGTCAGTTCTGCTGTACCTTCCCATAACAAAAACATATATTTATTCCTTGACCAGCATTGACTCCGTGAATACTTTGTAACAAGGGAATAGACGTCAATGTGCGGGGTAATTAGGGGGAACGGGACTTGTGATTGGCAGCCACCAACATCTTTTATTATTCAGTGTCTGTGTCCTTATTCCTTGTTGAAAATCGGATCAGTAAAATTAAAATCACTACCTCTGTTGGAGTAGCTGCGTCCTGCGGAAAGAAAAGAATAGATTGGTGTTAACAGTTTTTGTAGAGAATATTTTGGAAATCTACATTCTCAAAGCAATAAGATTCACAATTGGAACATTCAACAATGCAAGCATTAGAAGGTTGGTGTGGTTCTTTCAAAAATTAAATGAAAATTTCCATTCAAATGATTTTATTTTCATGGTTATTCCTATCTCCTCCCTTTGCAGGTGAATATCGAACTGTCTTGCACCAAAGTAGAGAATAAAATGCAAATTTCTCTCCTTCATAGTTTATGTATTTACCTCGGTTTTTAAGTAATGTTTACCATTCACACCCAAATTTCAACTTGCTTAAGTTGTTTATGGCTCTAATTTGTACTTGAATTATTTGGGGACAATCCTGCATGAGTTGTGTAACTTGTTTTCCTCTCTCTGTTATTTAATGCCGATTTTAAACATTCATCATTTAAAAAAAGTCAGAACTGTTCGTCAGCAGTGCAGCAATATGTATAAAATAACAAAAATACTGCAGATGATGGAATCCAAAACAAGAAACAGGTTTCTCTCCTGATAGATGGGACAGGCCTGCTGAGTTTTTACAGCAATATTGTTAAATGTGCATTGTGGTCTGGTTAATGATCACATCTCAGGGCAGGACAGACTTGAGTAACCCAGAAGGATCCTGATTGGATAGTTCATTTTGAACCTGCTTGTTCACTAGTAGGTAAGTTGGAAATAATTGGCACAGCTGATTGGACAGAACTATCTCATTTGAAGTTAAACATTCAGCTACTGGACAATTCCAGCCAATGGTATTAATGACTTGCCCCTATGTTGACCATTGCCTTCACTGCTGACTGTACGCAGGGGAGTTTACCATGGGTATTCTCACTGTTACTGTCTTTCAATACTGTTAGTTCATTCCCTGCGTTGCAGAAATCATAAAGGGAGAGGCCAAAGACTAGGAATTCCTGAGCAGAGTCTAAAGTTTGCTGTTATCTTTTTTTGAGAGGTCAGCTGAACCTTTAATCAACTACACAATTTGATAAATCCCATTTTCCGGTGCGTTTTGGAGAACTAAAGTATATTTTTACCTTCAGTAATTTCAGAACAGAAAATTAACTGAATTAATCCCGCATTCAGGCGGAGAATCGCTCGTCAGCCGAAAGTCGGGGGTGTTACGGGCACCCCCCTAGCTACCCTCTTGCCCCAGCTAACCCATCAATGAGATGGGCAAGCTCCAACGCAGCCAGTGCCACCTGCTTGGCTGGGATGAGAATGTGTGAGGAGTCGAGTGCTTATGTGCAGTTCCTGCTTGTCAGGCCCCCCAGTGACGATCCCGACCCCGTCGTATCGCACATGGGCATGCATTGGAATTGCACGAGCTCCATGTGCTAGCCCAATTAATGTCCTACATTGCTCCAGGACCAGCGTCACTTTTGGTGCCCTACAATACTCCCGATTCACTCCCATCGACAGTTTTGTTCCTCACTCTCTCTGTTCTTATTCGTGGGGGTGCAACAGATCTCCAAAAATAGACAATACTTGCCATAATTTCCGTATCCTGTGGAACAAACACATAGGTGTCAACACCGACTGCAGAAAATTACTTGGAAATCCACATTTTCTATCCAAACAGTTCAGCAATTGGCACATTCAGCATGGCACAGATTTGGGTCTTTTCAAAATTAAAGGAGCATTCTTGTTTAATTTCAGTTTTTTTCATCACTTCTCCCTTTTCCGATCAATATCGAATTATTTCACATCAAGGCAATATTTATCTCCATCACAAATTCTCTTAAGGTTAATGTGCAGGTTCAGTCGGCAGTTAGGAAGGCAAATGCAATTTTAACATTCATGTCGAGAGGGCTTGAATATAAGAGCTGGGAATCTACTTTTGAGGCTGTATCAGGCTCTGGTCAGACCACATTTGGAATATTGTGAGCAGTTTTGGGCCTCATATCTAAGGAAGGATGTGCCGGCCTTGGAAAGGTTCCAGACGAGGTTCATAAGAATGGTCCGTGGAATGAAGGGCTTGTCGTATGAGGAGCGGTTGAGGACTCTGGGTCTGTACTCGTTGGCATTTAGGAGGATGAGGGGGGATCTTATTCAAAGTTACAGGATACTGCGAGGCCTGGATAGAGTGGACGTGGAGAGGATGTTTCCACTAGTAGGAAAAAGTAGAACCAGAGGACACAATCTCAGACTAAAGGGACGATCCTTTAAAACAGAGATGAGGAGGAATGTCTTCAGCCAGAGGGTGGGGAATCTGTTAGACACTTTGCGCAGAAGGCTGTGGAGGCCAGATCACTGAGTGTCCTTAAGACAGAGATAGATAGGTTCTTGCGTAATAAGGGTATCAGGGGTTATGGGGAGAAGGCAGGAGAATGGGGATGAGAAAAATATCAGCCATGATTGCATGGCCGTGCAGACGCGATGGGCCGATTGGCCGAATTCTGCTCCTTTGTCTTATGGTCTTATCTGACAATCCTTTGTCAGCTATTCAATGAAACTTTCATGCAATTATATATAACAAAAATTGTTCGGGGTGCAGAATTTATTTCAACCGTGCTAAGTTCTTCAGTGGAATGAATTTTCATTACGGTCTGGTTAATGATCACATTTCAGGATAGGACTGATTTTAAGAGCTCGGAAAACCACCAATAGGACAGAATTATATATTCATATTGTAACCTGATGGTAACCTGTCCAACAGCAATTTGAAATATTTGGCTTATTTTGAGCATTGCCTCTATTAATGAGCATACACTGGTTGGGGCGGTAGATGCCATGGGTTTAACCACTGTTGTTGCCTTCAGATACTCTCCCTGCCCTCCGAGTATTATTGGAATCACCAAGTGAGAGCCAGGTGGGTGGCTTCGCCTGGACAGGATCTGAAATTTGCTGTAATCATATTTCATTGGTCAGCTGAACATTTTGTCAATTAGAAGTGTCAGTTCTGCTGTACCTTCCCATAACAAAAACATATATTTATTCCTGGACCAGCATTGACTCCGTGAATACTTTGTAACAAGGGAATAGACGACAATGTGCAGGGTAATTAGGGGGAACGGGACTTGTGATTGGCAGCCACCAACATCTTTTATTATTCAGTGTCTGTGTCCTTATTCCTTGTTGAAAATCGGATCAGTAAAATTAAAATCACTACCTCTGTTGTAGGAGCTGCCTCCTGCGGAAAGAAAAGAATAGATTGGTGTTAACAGTTTGTGGAGAGAGTGTTTTGGAAATCTACATTTTCAAAGCAATAAGATTCACAATTGGAACATTCATCAATGCAAGCATTAGAAGGTTGGTGTGGTTCTTTTAAAAATTAAATGAAAATTTCCATTCAAATGATTTTATTTTCATGGTTATTCCTATCTCCTCCCTTTGCAGGTGAATATCGAACTGTCTTGCACCAAAGTAGAGAATAAAATGCAAATTTCTCTCCTTCATAGTTTATGTATTTACCTCGGTTTTTAACTAATCTTTACCATTCACACCCAAATTTCAACATGCTTAAGTTGTTTATGGCTCTAATTTATACTTGAATTATTTGGGGACAATCCTGCATGAGTTGTGTAACTTGTTTTCCTCTCTCTGTTATTTAATGCCGATTTTAACGATTCATCATTTTAAAAAAGTCAGAACTGTACGTCAGCAGTGCAGCAATATGTATAAAATAACAAAAATACTGCAGATGATGGAATCCAAAACAAGAAACAGGTTTCTCTCCTGATAGATGGGACAGGCCTGCTGAGTTTTTTCAGCAATATTGTTAAATGTGCATTGTGGTCTGGTTAATGATCACATCTCAGGGCAGGACAGACTTGAGTAACCAAAAAGTATCCTGATTGGAAGAATTATAAGTTAATTTTGAACCTGCTTGTTCACAAGTAGGGAAGATGGAAATAATTGACACAACTGATTGGATAGATCTATCTCATTTCGCGTTAAACAATCAGCTGCTGGATAATTCCAGCCAATGGTATGAATGACTTGCCCCTATGTTGACCATTGCCTTCACTGCTGACTGTACGCAGGGGAGTTTACCATGGGTATTCTCACTGTTACTGTCTTTCAACACTGTTAGTTCATTCCCTGCGTTACAGAAATCATAAAGGGAGAGGCCAAAGACTAGGAATTCCTGAGCAGGGTCTAAAATTTGCTGTTATCTTTTTTTGAGAGGTCAGCTGAACCTTTAATCAACTACACAATTTGGTAAATCCCATTTTCCGTTGCGTTTTGGAGAACTAAAGTATATTTTTACCTTCAGTAATTTCAGAACAGAAAATTAACTGAATTAATACCGCATTCAGGCGGAGAATCGCTCGTCAACCGAAAGTCAGGGGTGTTACGGGCACCCCCCTAGGTACCCTCTTGCCCCAGCTAACCCATCAATGAGATGGGCAAGCTCCAGCGCAGCCAGTGCCACCTGCCTGGCTGGGATGAGAATGTGTGAGGAGTCGAGTGCTTATGTGCAGTTCCTGCTTGTCAGGCCCCCCAGTGACGATCCCGACCCCGTCGTCTCGCACATGGGCATGCATTGGAATTGCACGAGCTCCATGTGCTAGCCCAATTAATGTCCTACATTGCTCCAGGACCAGCGTCACTTTTGGTGCCCTACAATACTCCCGATTCACTCCCATCGACAGTTTTGTTCCTCACTCTCTCTGTTCTTATTCGTGGGGGTGCAACAGATCTCCAAAAATAGACAATACTTGCCATAATTTCCGTATCCTGTGGAACAAACAGATAGGTGTCAACACCGACTGCAGAAAATTACTTGGAAATCCACATTTTCTATCCAAACAGTTCAGCAATTGGCACATTCAGCATGGCACAGATTTGGGTCTTTTCAAAATTAAAGGAGCATTCTTGTTTAATTTCAGTTTTTTTCATCATTTCTCCCTTTTCCGATCAATATCGAATTATTTCACATCAAGGCAATATTTATCTCCATCACAAATTCTAGCTTGGCATTAAATTTCACAAACAAAACATATTTTACCCTTCAGACTCCCTTCATTTCAATTTATTTAAGATAATTTAGATTCTATGTTTTGATAAGATCATTCGGGGACAGATAATGTATGAGCGATCTATTGAGCTATCTAATGTACAAGCAGATATTACAAAGATATGCAGAGGGACAGATAGTATTGAGGTAGCAGAGGGGCTCAGAAGGACTTGGGCAGGCGAGGAGAATGGGCAATGAAGTGGCAGATGGAATACAATGTGGAAAAGTGTGAGGTTATGCACTTTGGAAGGAAGAATGGAGACATAGAGTATTTTCAAAATGGGGAAAATATTAGGAAATCAGAAGCACAAAGGGACTGAGGACTCCTTGTTCAAAGTTCTCTTAAGGTTAATGTGCAGGTTCAGTCGGCAGTTAGGAAGGCAAATGCAATTTTAACATTCATGTCGAGAGGGCTAGAATATAAGAGCTGGGAATCTACTTTTGAGGCTGTATAAGGCTCTGGTCAGACCCCATTTGGAGAATTTCGAGCAGTTTTGGGCCTCATATCTAAGGAAGGATGTGCTGGCCTTGGAAAGGTTCCAGAGGAGGTTCAAAAGAATGGTCTGTGGAATGAATGGCTTGTCGTATGAGGAGCGGTTGAGGACTCTGGGTCTGTACTCATTGGCATTTAGGAGGATGAGGGGGGATCTTATTCAAAGTTACAGGATACTGCGAGGCCTGGATAGAGTGGACGTGGAGAGAATGTTTCCACTAATAGGAAAAAGTAGAACCAGAGGACACAATCTCAGACTAAAGGGATGATCCTTTAAAACAGAGATGAGGAGGAATTTCTTCAGCTAGAGGGTGGGGAATCTGTTAGACCCTTTCCGCAGAAGGCTGTGGAGGCCAAATCACTGAGTGTCCTTAAGACAGAGATAGATAGGTTCTTGCGTAATAAGGGTATCAGGGGTTATGGGGAGAAGGCAGGAGAATGGGGATGACGAAAATATCAGCCATGATTGCATGGCCGTGCAGACGCGATGGGCCGAGTGGCCGAATTCTGCTCCTATGTCTTATGGTCTTATCTGACAATCCTTTGTCAGCTATTCAATGAAGCTTTCATGCAATTAAATATAACAAAAATTGTTCGGGGTGCAGAATTTATTTCAACCGTGCTAAGTTCTTCAGTGGAATGAATTTTCATTACGGTCTGGTTAATGATCACATTTCAGGATAGGACTGATTTTAAGAGCTCGGCAAGCCACCAATAGGACAGAATGATATATTCATATTGTAACCAGATGGTAACCTGTCCAACAGCAATTTGAAATATTTGGCTTATTTTAAGCATTGCCTCTATTAATGAGCATACACTGGTTGGGGCGGTAGATGCCATGGGTTTAACCACTGTTGTTGCCTTCAGATACTCTCCCTGCCCTCTGAGCATTATTGGAATCACCAAGTGAGCGCCTGGTGGGTGGCTTCGCCTGGACAGGATCTGAAATTTGCTGTTATCATATTTCATTGGGTCAGCTGAACATTTTGTCAATTAGAAGTGTCAGTTCTGCTGTACCTTCCCATAACAAAAACATATATTTATTCCTTGACCAGCATTGACTCCGTGAATACTTTGTAACAAGGGAATAGACGTCAATGTGCGGGGTAATTAGGGGGAACAGGACTTGTGATTGGCAGCCACCAACATCTTTTATTATTCAGTGTCTGTGTCCTTATTCCTTGTTGAAAATAGAATCAGTAAAATTAAAATCACTACCTCTGTTGGAGATGCCACGTCCTGTGGAAAGA
This sequence comes from Scyliorhinus torazame, assembly GCF_047496885.1. Classification (NCBI taxonomy): domain Eukaryota; kingdom Metazoa; phylum Chordata; class Chondrichthyes; order Carcharhiniformes; family Scyliorhinidae; genus Scyliorhinus; species Scyliorhinus torazame. The sequence continues at coordinate 11,422,070 of NC_092737.1, forward strand.
AAAGAATAGATTGGTGTTAACAGTTTGTGGAGAGAGTGTTTTGGAAATCTACATTTTCAAAGCAATAAGATTCACAATTGGAACATTCATCAATGCAAGCATTAGAAGGTTGGTGTGGTTCTTTCAAAAATTAAATGAAAATTTCCATTCAAATGATTTTATTTTCATGGTTATTCCTATCTCCTCCCTTTGCAGGTGAATATCGAACTGTCTTGCACCAAAGTAGAGAATAAAATGCAAATTTCTCTCCTTCATAGTTTATGTATTTACCTCGGTTTTTAACTAATCTTTACCATTCACACCCAAATTTCAACATGCTTAAGTTGTTTATGGCTCTAATTTATACTTGAATTATTTGGGGACAATCCTGCATGAGTTGTGTAACTTGTTTTCCACTCTCTGTTATTTAATGCCGATTTTAACGATTCATCATTTTAAAAAAGTCAGAACTGTACGTCAGCAGTGCAGTAATATGTATAAAATAACAAAAATACTGCAGTTGATGGAATCCAAAACAAGAAACAGGTTTCTCTCCTGATAGATGGGACAGGCCTGCTGAGTTTTTTCAGCAATATTGTTAAATGTGCATTGTGGTCTGGTTAATGATCACATCTCAGGGCAGGACAGACTTGAGTAACCAAAAAGTATCCTGATTGGAAGAATTATAAGTTAATTTTGAACCTGCTTGTTCACAAGTAGGGAAGATGGAAATAATTGACACAACTGATTGGATAGATCTATCTCATTTGGCGTTAAACAATCAGCTGCTGGATAATTCCAGCCAATGGTATTAATGACTTGCCCCTATGTTGACCATTGCCTTCACTGCTGACTGTACGCAGGGGAGTTTACCATGGGTATTCTCACTGTTACTGTCTTTCAACACTGTTAGTTCATTCCCTGCGTTACAGAAATCATAAAGGGAGAGGCCAAAGACTAGGAATTCCTGAGCAGGGTCTAAAATTTGCTGTTATCTTTTTTTGAGAGGTCAGCTGAACCTTTAATCAACTACACAATTTGGTAAATCCCATTTTCCGTTGCGTTTTGGAGAACTAAAGTATATTTTTACCTTCAGTAATTTCAGAACAGAAAATTAACTGAATTAATACCGCATTCAGGCGGAGAATCGCTCGTCAACCGAAAGTCAGGGGTGTTACGGGCACCCCCCTAGGTACCCTCTTGCCCCAGCTAACCCATCAATGAGATGGGCAAGCTCCAGCACAGCCAGTGCCACCTGCCTGGCTGGGATGAGAATGTGTGAGGAGTCGAGTGCTTATGTGCAGTTCCTGCTTGTCAGGCCCCCCAGTGCCGATCCCGACCCCGTCGTATCGCACATGGGCATGCATTGGAATTGCACGAGCTCCATGTGCTAGCCCAATTAATGTCCTACATTGCTCCAGGACCAGCGTCACTTTTGGTGCCCTACAATACTCCCGATTCACTCCCATCAACAGTTTTGTTCCTCACTCTCTCTGTTCTTATTCGTGGGGGTGCAACAGATCTCCAAAAATAGACAATACTTGCCATAATTTCCATATCCTGTGGAACAAACAGATAGGTGTCAACACCGACTGCAGAAAATTACTTGGAAATCCACATTTTCTATCCAAACAGTTCAGCAATTGGCACATTCAGCATGACACAGATTTGGGTCTTTTCAAAATTAAAGGAGCATTCTTGTTTAATTTCAGTTTTTTTCATCATTTCTCCCTTTTCCGATCAATATCGAATTATTTCACATCAAGGCAATATTTATCTCCATCACAAATTCTAGCTTGGCATTAAATTTCACAAACAAAACATATTTTACCCTTCAAACTCCCTTCATTTCAATTTATTTAAGATAATTTAGATTCTATGTTTTGATAAGATCATTCGGGGACAGATAATGTATGAGCGATCTATTGAGCTATCTAATGTACAAGCAGATAATACAAAGATATGCAGAGGGACAGATAGTATTGAGGTAGCAGAGGGGCTCAGAAGGACTTGGGCAGGCGAGGAGAATGGGCAATGAAGTGGCAGATGGAATACAATGTGGAAAAGTGTGAGGTTATGCACTTTGGAAGGAAGAATGGAGACATAGAGTATTTTCAAAATGGGGAAAATATTAGGAAATCAGAAGCACAAAGGGACTGAGGACTCCTTGTTCAAAGTTCTCTTAAGGTTAATGTGCAGGTTCAGTCGGCAGTTAGGAAGGCAAATGCAATTTTAACATTCATGTCGAGAGGGCTAGAATATAAGAGCTGGGAATCTACTTTTGAGGCTGTATCAGGCTCTGGTCAGACCCCATTTGGAGTATTGTGAGCAGTTTTGGGCCTCATATCTAAGGAAGGATGTGCTGGCCTTGGAAAGGTTCCAGAGGAGGTTCAAAAGAATGGTCTGTGGAATGAAGGGCTTGTCGTATGAGGAGCGGTTGAGGACTCTGGGTCTGTACTCATTGGCATTTAGGAGGATGAGGGGGGATCTTATTCAAAGTTACAGGATACTGCGAGGCCTGGATAGAGTGAACGTGGAGAGAATGTTTCCACTAATAGGAAAAAGTAGAACCAGAGGACACAATCTCAGACTAAAGGGATGATCCTTTAAAACAGAGATGAGGAGGAATTTCTTCAGCTAGAGGGTGGGGAATCTGTTAGACCCTTTCCGCAGAAGGCTGTGGAGGCCAAATCACTGAGTGTCCTTAAGACAGAGATAGATAGGTTCTTGCGTAATAAGGGGATCAGGGGTTATGGGGAGAAGGCAGGAGAATGGGGATGACGAAAATATCAGCCATGATTGCATGGCCGTGCAGACGCGATGGGCCGAGTGGCCGAATTCTGCTCCTATGTCTTATGGTCTTATCTGACAATCCTTTGTCAGCTATTCAATGAAGCTTTCATGCAACTAAATATAACAAAAATTGTTCGGGGTGCAGAATTTATTTCAACCGTGCTAAGTTCTTCAGTGGAATGAATTTTCATTACGGTCTGGTTAATGATCACATTTCAGGATAGGACTGATTTTAAGAGCTCGGAAAGCCACCAATAGGACAGAATGATATATTCATATTGTAACCAGATGGTAACCTGTCCAACAGCAATTTGAAATATTTGGCTTATTTTAAGCATTGCCTCTATTAATGAGCATACACTGGTTGGGGCAGTAGATGCCATGGGTTCAACCACTGTTGTTGCCTTCAGATACTCTCCCTGCCCTCTGAGCATTATTGGAATCACCAAGTGAGAGCCTGGTGGGTGGCTTCGCCTGGACAGGATCTGAAATTTGCTGTTATCATATTTCATTGGTCACCTGAACATTTTGTCAATTAGAAGTGTCAGTTCTGCTGTACCTTCCCATAACAAAAACATATATTTATTCCTTGACCAGCATTGACTCCGTGAATACTTTGTAACAAGGGAATAGACGTCAATGTGCGGGGTAATTAGGGGGAACGGGACTTGTGATTGGCAGCCACCAACATCTTTTATTATTCAGTGTCTGTGTCCTTATTCCTTGTTGAAAATCGGATCAGTAAAATTAAAATCACTACCTCTGTTGGAGTAGCTGCGTCCTGCGGAAAGAAAAGAATAGATTGGTGTTAACAGTTTTTGTAGAGAATATTTTGGAAATCTACATTCTCAAAGCAATAAGATTCACAATTGGAACATTCAACAATGCAAGCATTAGAAGGTTGGTGTGGTTCTTTCAAAAATTAAATGAAAATTTCCATTCAAATGATTTTATTTTCATGGTTATTCCTATCTCCTCCCTTTGCAGGTGAATATCGAACTGTCTTGCACCAAAGTAGAGAATAAAATGAAAATTTCTCTCCTTCATAGTTTATGTATTTACCTCGGTTTTTAAGTAATGTTTACCATTCACACCCAAATTTCAACTTGCTTAAGTTGTTATTGGCTCTAATTTGTACTTGAATTATTTGGGGACAATCCTGCATGAGTTGTGTAGCTTGTTTCCTCTCTCTGTTATTTAATGCCGATTTTATCTATTCATCATTTAAAAAAAGTCAGAACTGTTCGTCAGCAGTGCAGCAATATGTATAAAATAACAAAAATACTGCAGATGATGGAATCCAAAACAAGAAACAGGTTTCTCTCCTGATAGATAGGACAGGCCTGCTGAGTTTTTACAGCAATATTGTTAAATGTGCATTGTGGTCTGGTTAATGATCACATCTCAGGGCAGGACAGACTTGAGTAACCCAGAAGGATCCTGATTGGATAGTTTATTTTGAACCTGCTTGTTCACTAGTAGGTAAGTTGGAAATAATTGGCACAGCTGATTGGACAGAACTATCTCATTTGAAGTTAAACATTCAGCTACTGGACAATTCCAGCCAATGGTATTAATGACTTGCCCCTATGTTGACCATTGCCTTCACTGCTGACTGTACGCAGGGGAGTTTACCATGGGTATTCTCACTGTTACTGTCTTTCAATACTGTTAGTTCATTCCCTGCGTTACAGAAATCATAAAGGGAGAGGCCAAAGACTAGGAATTCCTGAGCAGAGTCTAAAGTTTGCTGTTATCTTTTTTTGAGAGGTCAGCTGAACCTTTAATCAACTACACAATTTGATAAATCCCATTTTCCGGTGCGTTTTGGAGAACTAAAGTATATTTTTACCTTCAGTAATTTCAGAACAGAAAATTAACTGAATTAATCCCGCATTCAGGCGGAGAATCGCTCGTCAGCCGAATGTCGGGGGTGTTACTGGCACCCCCCTAGGTACCCTCTTGCCCCAGCTAACCCATCAATGAGATGGGCATGCTCCAACGCAGCCAGTGCCACCTGCCTGGCTGGGATGAGAATGTGTGAGGAGTCGAGTGCTTATGTGCAGTTCCTGCTTGTCAGGCCCCCCAGTGACGATCCCGACCCCGTCGTCTCGCACATGGGCATGCATTGGAATTGCACGAGCTCCATGTGCTAGCCCAATTAATGTCCTACATTGCTCCAGGACCGGCGTCACTTTTGGTGCCCTACAATACTCCCGATTCACTCCCATCGACAGTTTTGTTCCTCCCTCTCTCTGTTCTTATTCGTGGGGGTGCGACAGATCTCTAAAAATAGACAATACTTGCCATAATTTCCGTATCCTGTGGAACAAACAGATAGGTGTCAACACCGTCTGCAGAAAATTACTTGGAAATCCACATTTTCTACCCAAACAGTTCAGCAATTGACACATTAAGCATGGCACAGATTTGGGTCTTTCCAAAATTAATGAAATGAAAAGGTTTATTTGGGGCACATCCAGTATGAGTTGTGTGGCATTCTTCGCTCTGTTATTCAATGCAGTTTTACAAAACTATCCTAACTGTTTGGCAACAGTGCAGCAATATTTCTACGGATTTAATAAATTGGCCTTGCGGATGGTGAATGGTCAAATCTCAGGCCAGGACAGACTTGAGTAACTCAGAATGATCCGAACTGGATAGAATTTTAAGTTCTTGCTATCTGCTTGTTGACCAGAGGTAAACTGGAAACATTTGACATCCCAGATTGGGGAGAACTATCTCATCTGACGTTAAACTTCCAGCTACTGAACTATCCGAACCATTAATAGTATGTTTGACCTGCCCCTTTGTTGATCATTGCCTTCACTGCTGACTGTACACAGGTCGGGGAGGTAAATGCAGTTTACCATGGGTATTCTCACTGTTGCTATCTTTCAATACTCACAGTTCATTGCCTGTGTAGAGTAATCATAAGGGGAGTGGCTAACGACTAGATATTTCTGGACACAATCATTGGGTCAGCTAAACCTCTAGTCAACTACAAAAGTTGGGAAATACTAATTTTTGCTGCTTTGTGGGAAAAAAATATATTTTTCTTGCCGAGTAATTTTGAGAAGAGAAAGTTCACCTAATTAATACTTTGTAGTGAGTAATTAAATGTGAATATACAGTGAGCGTAATAGTGGATTGAAGGGATTGCGTTTGGCTCTCATCAATATCGTTCGATTGCTGGCTTGGGTCACTTTCTGTGAGGAGTCTGCACATTCTCCCCGTGCCTGCGTGGATTTCCTCTGGGTGCTCCCGTTTCCTCTCACAAGTCCCGAAAGACGTGCTGTTAGGCGAATTGGACGTTCTGAATTCTCCCTCTGTGTACCCGAACAGGCGCCGGAATGTGGCAATGAGGGAATTTTCACTGTAGCTTCATTGCAGTGTTAATGTAAGCCTACTTGTGACAATAATAAAGATGATCTTATCTGCAGGCGGGGAATGCGGATTACAGAGGGGAGCAAATGTACCTTATGGTAATCCTCAGCAAAGTCACATTGCCAATCATCCCGATAACAAAAATGGTCCAGGAGAGCGCGGCAGTGATGTATTAGAAGGTGCGACTGTTACCCGTGGTTGGGAAGGGCGCTCTCTTCACTGGGAGCAAAATGCTTGTGCAGAGTCCAATTGATCATTTTCAAAATTGGAAACATTTCTTGAGTGAAATCCAATCTTGTGTGTGTGTGTTTATTTTTTTAAAGTTAGCTCCCAGTGACTCATTAGGATCAAACGCATTAGAGGTGAGGGAACATGGCATGGGTCTTGGAGGTCGGCCAGCTGGCAAAAGTGGGTCCCAGGAAAGGAAGTGTGAAAAACACGACCTTACACATTGCACAGATGATTGGTGATTATTGCTGTTCCAAATATTAAAGCAACATTACTGTTCATCATTTTTATAAAACAGTTTATGATCCCTTCTCATTTTTCAGCTGAATATCTAATTATCTTGCTTTTTAGTACAGAGCAAAATGTATATTTCATTCTTAGGATTATAACGGTATAGATGTTCACAAACTAAACACATTTACCGTCCAACATTTCCTTAATTTCAACTAATTTCAGTTCATTTTAGTTCCAGAACTGTAATGTACAAACTATGTGACATTCCTTTGTCTGATATTCACCACCGCGTGTCGCTGTTCATTGTGACAAAAATGGAGGAATGCTTATTCCTTGTTGAAAAGCTGAACAATAAAAGTAAAGACAATACCATGGTGGCCGTAGTGTCCTGTGGAAGGAATAGATTGGTGTTAACACTTTTTGAGAGAATATATTGGGAATCCACATGTTCAACACAATTAGTTCCACAACTGGAACAATAAATGGTGCAAGGATTATGGGTAGGTGTTGCTCTTTCAAAAGTTAAATAAAATATCCGAATCATAATCATTTTCTTTCAGTTTATTAATTCCCAGCTGTTCACAGATGAATATTTGTCTTGCATTAACGCAGAGAATAAAATATAAAATTCTCTCCTTCACAGATTACTTATTGAGCTAAGTTGTTACAATTGATATGAACATTGCCATTCACACTGACTTCATTTCAACTTGCTTAATTTATTTATGGCTCTAATTTATTCTAGGATTATTTGGGGCTGATCCAGTTTGAGTTCAGTAAGAGGTCTTACAACACCAGGTTAAAGTCCAACAGGTTTGTTTCAAACACTAGCTTTCGGAGCACTGCTCCTTCCTCAGGTGAGCTCTGCTCCTTCATCTGAGGAAGGAGCAGTGCTCCGAAAGCTAGTGTTTGAAACAAACCTGTTGGACTTTAACCTGGTGTTGTAAGACTTCTTACTGTGCTCACCCCAGTCCAACGCCGGCATCTCCACATCATGGCTACCATCGACGCCAGTATGAATTGTGTGACATCCTTCGCTTTATTATAGAATGCATTTATTTGTTAATAATTAGTTGTTCCAAAACGATCAGAACTGTATGACAACAGTGCAGTAATTTTTCTATATATTTGATAAATTAGCCTTGCAGTCTGGTTAATTTCACCGAGCAGGGCAGGACAGACTTGAGTAACTCTTACACGTTGCACAGTTGCTGGGTTATTAATTCTTTTCCACATATTGAAGAAACATTGCTGTGCATATTTGTTTTAGCAGTTTATTGATCCTTTCCCACAGTTCAGATGAATATCTAATTATCTTTCCCTAAAGTACAGAACAAAATGTATATCTCCCTCCTTTAGGATTATAAGGGTACAGATTTTAACAGGCTAAACAAATTTGTTCTTTCACATTTTCACCATTTTAATTGATTTCAGTTAATTTTAGCTCCAGAACAGGTAATGTACAAACTATGTGACATTCCTTTGTCTGATATTCACCACAGCGTGTCGCTGTTCATTGTGAGAAAAATGGAGGAATGCTGATTATTTATCACTTTGCTAAACGATCAATTTGTATAAATTTGCATGTTTGTCTGATTAATCCATACCAATACCACAGAGCAGCACTAAATTCAATAGCTGTGGCCATCATTAATTGTTTAGAATGATATGTTCCCATGCTGCCTGGATGTTGATGTGTCCACCAGTGAACACAATATATTAGGCATATTGTGACCATTGATTTTATTACAGTCCTCACACAGTGTGGGAGGTAGATGCAGTTCACCATGGATTTCCCCACAGTCGGTGTGTGCAAATATAATTTGTGTCCTCCTATCGGGATCACAAAGTGAGAGGCTGGGTTTGACTGAGCAGGTTCTGAAATTTGCTGCTGTCATATTTCATTGGGTCAGCTGAATATTTAATTAGTTAGAAAGCTTGGATGATGTAATTTCTGCTGCATCTTCTCATAACAGAAACATACTCATTTCCTGACCAGTAATTTCAATAATAGCAAAGAAACCCCATGAGTACTGTGTAACAAGGGAGTCGATGTCAATGTGCAGGGTGATGGGGCAGTGTTCAATTTGCAATTGGCTGTCTTCAACATCTTATATTGTTCAGTGTTTGTGTCCTTATTCATTGTTGAGAAACTGATCAGTAAAAGTAAAGACATTACCATGGTCGTGGCTGTGGTATCCTGCGGAAAGAATAGATTGGTGTTAACACTTGTTGAGAGAATCGATTGGAAATCCACATGTTCAACACAATTAGTTCTACAACTGGAACAATAAATGGTGCAAGGATTATGGGTCGGTGTTGCTCTTTCAATAATTAAATAAACTATCCGAATCATAATCATTTTCTTTCAGTTTATTAATTCCCAGCCGTTCACAGATGATTATCTGTCTTGCATTAATGCAAAGAGTAAAATATAAAATTCTTTCCTTCATAGATTACTTACTGAGCTAAGTTTTTACAATTGATATGAATATTGCCATTCACACTCACTTCATTTCAACAAGCTTAATTTATTTATGGCTCTAATTTATACTGGGATTATTTGGTACTGATCCAGTATGAGTTGTGTGACATTCTTCTCTTTATTATATAATGCATGTATTTGTTAACAATGTATTGTTCCCAAACGATCAGAACTGTATGACGACAGTGCAGGAATTTTTCTATATATTTGATAAATTATCCTTCCGGTCTGGTTAATGGTCACATCTTAGGGCAGGACAGACTTGAGTAACTCAAAAAGCTCAGAATTGGATAGAATTATAACTTCACTCTGTTCCTCGATGTTGACCAGCAGGCATGTTGGAAATATTTGACACATTTGATTGGATAGAACTATCTCATTTGCCGTTAAAAACATCCAGCTCCTGGACTATCCCAGCCAATAGTCTGACTGACTTGCCCCGATGTTGATCATTGCCTTCACTGCTGACTGTAAACAGGTTGGGGAGGTAAATGCGGTTTACCATGGGTATTCTCACTGTTGCTGTCTTTCAATACTGTTCATTCATTCTCAGTGTTACAGGGATCATAAAGGGACAGGTCTTACTTGGCAGGATCTAAAGTTTGCTATTAACATTTTTCATAGGGTCAACTGAAACTCTCGGCAAATACAACATTTGAGAAATACCAATTTCTGCTGCGTTTTGGAAAACAAAAATATATAGTTTCTTCAGCGAGTAATTTCAAAAACAGAAAATTCACCTAATTAATACTTTGTAGTGAGGGATTAGATGTCGATGTATACCGTAATGGTGCATTGATGGGGTTGTTAGGCTATCATCAATATTTATTGCTCCAACTCTGCCACTGTACTTTATGGAGAGTGAAATATATAAAATTAAAGCTAATCCTTTACCTGGATAACTATTGTAATCTGTGGAACAAACAGATTGAAGTTAACATTGTTTGCAAAGAATGAATTGGAAAACTTCATTCACACAAAACCAGTTCGATATACGGTTCCTTACACGTTGCACAGTTGTTGGGTTATTAATTCTTTTCCAAATATTGAAGGGACATTGCACTTCTTATATTTTGTAGCAGTTTATTGCTCCTTTCTCGTGATTCAAATGTATATCAAATTATCTTGCACTAAAGTGCAGAGTAAAATGTATATTTCCCTTTTAGAATTATAACAGAACAGATTTTCGCAAATGAAAAAAATGTGGGGCGAAATTCTCCTCCCCGCCCCGCCACATTTCTGCGCCGACCGGCTGGCGGGAGTCTCCGTAACACCGGCCGGTCAATGGGGTTTCCCATTGTGGGGCAGCCCCACGCCGTCGGGAAACCCCCGGTGCCGGCAGAACGGAGACTCCCGCCGGCGGAGAATGACGCCCCTGATCTTTCACATTTCCATCATTTCAATTAATTTCAGTTCATTCCAGCTCCAGAACAGGTAATGTACAAACTTTGTGACATTCCTGTCTGCTATTTACCACAGCATTTAGCTGTGACAAAAATGGAAGAATGCTGATTATTTGTCATCTTGCTAAGCTATCAAGTTGTATAACTTTGCATGTTTGTCTGATTGATCCATCCCCAATTCCACAGGACAGCACTGAATTTAATAGCTGAGCTATCATTGATTGTTTAGAATGATATGTTCACATGATGTCTGAATGTTGATGTGCCGAGCAGTGAACACAATGTATTCGGCATATTGTGACAATTGATGCGATTACGGTCCTCACACAGTGTGGGAGGTAGATGCAGTTTACCATGGTTCTTCCCACAGTCGGCATATACAAACATCTTCTGTGCCCTCCTATCGGGATGACGAAGTGAGAGGCTGGAGGCTAGGTTTGACTGAGCAGGATCTGAAATTTGCTGTTATCAATGGGCGGCACGGTAGCACAGTGGTTAGCACTGTTGCTTCACAGCGTCAGGCTCCCACATTCGATTCCTGGCTTGGGTCACTGTCTGTGCGGAATCTACATGGGTTTCCTCCGGGTGCTCATGTTTCCTCCCACAAGTCCTGAAAGACGTGCTGTTAGCTGAATTGGACATTCTGAATTCTCCCTCAGTGTACCTGAACAGTCGCTGGAATGTGGCGATGCAGTGCTTTTCACGGTAACATCATTGCTGTGTTACTGTGAGCCGACTTGTGACAATAAAGATTACAATTATTATTGTTATCATAATTTCATGGGGTCAGCTGAATATTTAATTAATTAGAACGCTTGGTTTATGTAATTTCTGCTGCATCTTCTGATAACAGAAACATATTCATATTTTGATGAATAATTTCAACAATAGGGAATCAACCCCATGAATACTTTGTAACAAGGGAGTAGATGTCAATGTGCAGAGTGATGGGGCAAGGATGGGATTTGTGATTGGCTGTCATCGACATTTTTATTGTTCAGTGTCTGTGTCCTTATTCCTTATTAAGAAACTGATCAGTAAAATTAAAGACATTACCATACTGATGGTAGTTGTAATCTGTGGAAAGAATAGATTGGTATTAACAGTTTTCGGAGAAAACGTATTGGAAATCCACATGTTCAACACAATTAGTTCTACAACTGGAACAATAAATGGTGCAAGGATTATGGGTCGGTGTTGCTCTTTCAATTAAATTAAAAATCCGAATCATAATCATTTTCTTTCAGTTTATTAATTCCCAGCCGTTCACAGATGATTATCTGTCTTGCATTAATGCAGAGAGTAAAATATAAAATTCTTTCCTTCATAGATTACTTACTGAGCTAAGTTTTTACAATTGATATGAATATTGCCATTCACACTCACTACATTTCAACAAGCTTAATTTATATATGGCTCTAATTTATACTAGGATTATTTGGGACTGAGTTGTGTGACATTCTTCTCTTTATTATATAATGCATGTATTTGTTAACAATTTATTGTTCCCAAACGATCAGAACTGTATGACGACAGTGCAGGAATTTTTCTATATTTTTGATAAATTATCCTTCCGGTCTGGTTAATGGTCACATCTTAGGGCAGGACAGACTTGAGTAACTCAAAAGGCTCAGAATTGGATAGAATTATAACTTCACTCTGTTCCTCGATGTTGACCAGCAGGCATGTTGGATATATTTGACACAGCTGATTGGATAGAACTATCTCATTTGCCGTTAAAATCATTCAGCTACTGAACTATTCCAGCCAATAGTCTGAATGACTTGCCCCGATGTTGATCATTGCCTTCACTGCTGACTGTAAACAGGTTGGGGAGGCACATGCGGTTTACCATGTGTATTCTCACTGTTGCTGTCTTTCAATACTGTTCATTCATTCTCAGTGTTACAGGGATCATAAAGGGACAGGTCTTACTTGGCAGGATCTAAAGTTTGCTGTTAACATTTTTCATAGGGTCAACTGAAACTCTCGGCAAATACAACATTTGAGAAATACCAATTTCTGCTGCGTTTTGGAAAACAAAAATATATAGTTTCTTCAGCGAGTAATTTCAAAAACAGAAAATTCACCTAATTAATACTTTGTAGTGAGGGATTAGATGTCGATGTATACTGTAATGGTGCATTGATGGGGTTGTTAGGCTATCATCAATATTTATTGCTCCAACTCTGCCACTTACTTTATGGAGAGTGAAATATATAAAATTAAAGTTAATACTTTACCTGGATAACTATTGTAATCTGTGGAACAAACAGATTGAAGTTAACATTGTTTGCAAAGAATGAATTGGAAAACTTCATTCACACAAAACCAGTTCGATATTCGGTTCCTTACACGTTGCACAGTTGGAGGGTTATTAATTCTTTTCCAAATATTGAAGGGACATTGCACTTCTTAAATTTTGTAGCAGTTTATTGCTCCTTTCTCGTGATTCAAATGTATATCAAATTATCTTGCACTAAAGTGCAGAGTAAAATGTATATTTCCCTTTTAGAATTATAACAGAACAGATTTTCGCAAATGAAAAAAATGTGATCTTTCACATTTCCATCATTTCAATTAATTTCAGTTCATTCCAGCTCCAGAACAGGTAATGTACAAACTTTGTGACATTCCTGTCTGCTATTTACCACAGCATTTAGCTGTGACAAAAATGGAAGAATGCTGATTATTTGTCATCTTGCTAAGCTATCAAGTTGTATAACTTTGCATGTTTGTCTGATTAATCCATCCCCAATTCCACAGGACAGCACTGAATTTAATAGCTGAGCTATCATTGATTGTTTAGAATGATATGTTCACATGATGTCTGAATGTTGACGTGCCGAGCGGTGAACACAATGTATTCGGCATATTGTGACAATTGATGCGATTACGGTCCTCACACAGTGTGGGAGGTAGATGCAGTTTACCATGGTTCTTCCCACAGTCGGCATTTACAAACATCTTCTGTGCCCTCCTATCGGGATGACGAAGTGAGAGGCTGGAGGCTAGGTTTGACTGAGCAGGATCAGAAATTTGCTGTTATCAATGGGGGGCACGGTAGCACAGTGGTTAGCACTGTTGCTTCACAGCGTCAGGTTCCCAGGTTCAATTCCTGGCTTGGGTCACTGTCTGTGCGGAATCTACATGGGTTTCCTCCGGGTGCTCATGTTTCCTCCCACAAGTCCTGAAAGACGTGCTGTTAGCTGAATTGGACATTCTGAATTCTCCCTCAGTGTACCCGAACAGTCGCCGAAATGTGGCGACGCAGTGCTTTTCACGGTAACATCATTGCTGTGTTACTGTGAGCCCACTTGTGACAATAAAGATTATAGTTATTATTGTTATCATAATTTCATGGGGCCAGCTGAAGATTTAATTAATGAGAAAGCATGGTTGATGTAATTTCTGCTGCATCTTCTGATAACAGAAACATATTCATATTTTGATGAATAATTTCAACAATAGGGAATCAACCCCATGAATACTTTGTAACAAGGGAGTAGATGTCAATGTGCAGAGTGATGGGGCAAGGATGGGATTTGTGATTGGCTGTAATCGACATTTTTATTGTTCAGTGCCTGTGTCCTTATTCCTTGTTGAGAAACTGATCAGTAAAATTAAAGACATTACCATAATGATGGTAGTTGTAATCTGTGGAAAGAATAGATTGGTAATAACAGTTTTTGGAGAAAACGTATTGGAAATCCACATGTTCAACACAATTAGTTCCACAACTGGAACAATAGATGATGCAAGGATTATGGGTAGGTGTTGCTCTTTCAAAAATTAACTGAAAGTTACAAATCATAATCATTGTGTTTGATTTATTAATTTCCCATCCGTTCGCTGATGATTATCTTTCTTGCATCAATGCAGAGAACAAAAAGTAAAATTCTCTCCTTCACAGTTTCTTTATTGAGCGAGGGTTTTACAATTGATCTGAACATTGCCATTCACACTCACTTCATTTCAACATGCTTAATTTATTTTGGCTCTAATTTATACTGGGATTATTTGGGACTGATCGAATATGAGCTGTGTGACATTTTTCTCTTTATTATATAATGCAGTTTTCTGTTAACAATTTTTGTTCCAAATCGATCAGAACTGCAGGACGACAGTGCAGTAATTTTTCTATATATTTGATGAATTGGCTTTGCGGCTTTTGACTTGAATAACTCAGGAATTAGTGGATTGGATAGAATTATAACTTCACTCGGGACCTGGTTGTTGACCAGCAGGCATGTTGGAAATATTTGACCCAGCTCATTGTTTAAGAATGATCTCATTTGTCGTTACAAACATCCAGCTACTGGACTATCCAAGCCAATAGTCTGAATGACTTGCCCCGATGTTGATCATTGCCTTCACTGCTGAGTGTAAACAGGCCCTTAATGTCCAAATTGACCTTGGTGTTGGGTGAAGGTGTTGAGTTTGGGTAGGGTGCTCTTTCCAAGAGCCGGTGCAGACTCAAAGGGCCGAATGGCCTCCTTCTGCACTGTAAATTCAATGATAATCTATGATTAATCTAGGACAAAGGTTCGGCACAACATGGTGGGCCGAAGGGCCTGTTCTGTGCTGTATTTTCTATGTCTATGTAAGGTTGGGGAGGTAAATGCGGTTTACCATGGGTATTCGCACAGTTGCTGTCTTTCAATACTGTTCAATCATTCTCAGTGTCACAGGGATCATAAAGAGAGGGGTCTTGCTTGGCAGGATCTAAAGTTTGCTGCAATCATTTTCCATAGGGTCAGCTGAAACTCTCGGCAACTACAAAATTTGATGAACACCAATTTCTGCTGCGCTTTGGAGAACAAAAATATATATTTTCTTCAGCGAGTAATTTCAAAAACAGAAAAGTCACCTAATTAACTTGTTTGTAGTGAGGGATTAGATGTCGATGTATACAGTAATAGTGCATTGAAGGGATTGTTTGGTTGTCATCAATATTTAATGCTCCAACATCTGTCACTGTACTTTAGGGGGAATGAAATATATAAAATTAAAGCTAATCCTTTACCTGGATAACTATTGTAATCTGTGGAACAAAGAGATTGAAGTTAACATTGTTTGCAAAGATTGAATTAGAAAACTTCATTCACACAAAACCAGTTCAATAATTGGTAACTTACACGTTGCACAGTTGTTGAGTTCTTAGTTATTTTCTAAATACTAAAGGACATTGCTCTTCTTATATTTTTTCGCAGTTTATTGCACGTTCCACATGATTCAAATTAATGTCAAATTATCTTGCACTAAAATGCAGAGTAAAATGTATAGTTCCCTCGTTTAGGATGATAACGGTGCAGATTTTCACAAACAAAACAAATTTGATCTTTCACATTTCCTTTTCTTCGATTCATTTAAGTTCATTTTATCCGCAGAACAGGTAATGTAGAAACTATGTGGCATTCCTTTGTCTGCTGTTCACCACAGTGTTCAGCTGTGAGAACAATGGAAGAATGCTGATTATTTTTCTTCTTGCTAAACTGTTGTAGTTGTAGATATTTACATGTTTGTCTGATTAATCCGTGCCACAGGACAGCACTGAATTCAATAGCTGAGGCCATCATTGATTATTTGGAATTATATGTTCACGTGACTGCCTGGGTGTTGACGTGTCCAGCAGTTAACACAAAATATTTGGCATGTCGGGACCATTGATTTTATTACAGTCCTCACACAGTGTGGGAGGTAGATGCAGTTTACCATGGTTTTTCCCACACTCGGCATATGTAAACAGCTTGTGTGCCCTCCTATCGGGATCGCAAAGTGAGTGGCTAGAGGCTGGGTTTGACTGAGCAGGATCTGAAATTTGCTGTTATCAATGGCCGGCACTGTAGCACAGTGGTTAGCACTGTTGCTTCACAGCTCCAGGGTCCCAGGTTCGATTCCCGGCTTGGGTCACTGTCTGTGCGGAATCTGCACGGGTTTCCTCCGGGTATCATGTTTCCTCCCAAAAGTCCCGAAAGACGTGCTGTTCGCTGAATTGGACATTCTGACTTCTCCCTCAGTGTACCTGAACAGTCGCTGGAATGTGGCGATGCAGTGCTTTTCACGGTAACATCATTGTTTTGTTACTGTAAGCCCACTTGTGACAATAAAGATTATAATTATTAAAGTTGTTATAATTTCATGGGGTCAGCTGAATATTTAATTAATTAGAACGCTTGGTTTATGTAATGTCTGCTGCATCTTCTGATAACAGAAACATATTTATATTTTGATCAATAATTTCAATAATAGGGAATCAACCCCATGAATACTTTGTAACAAGGGAGTAGATGTCAATGTGCAGAGTGATGGGGCAAGGATGGGATTTGTGATTGGCTGTCATCGACATTTTTATCGTTCAGTGTCTGTGTCCTTATTCCTTGTTGAGAAACTGATCAGTAAAATTAAAGACATTACCATACTGATGGAAGTTGTATTCTGTGGAAAGAATAGATTGGTATTAACAGTTTTTGGAAAAACGTATTGGAAATCCACATGATCAACACAATTAGTTCTACAACTGGAACAATAAATGGTGCAAGGATTATGGGTAGGTGTTGCTCTTTCAAAAATTAAATGAAAGTTACAAATCATAATCATTTTGTTTAATTTATTAATTTCCCATCCGTTCGCTGATGATTATCTTTCTTGCATCAATGCAGAGAACAAAAAGTAAGATTCTCTCCTTCACAGTTTCTTTATTGAGCGAGGGTTTTACAATTGATATGAACATTGCCATTCACACTCACTTCATTTCAACATGCTTAATTTATTTTGGCTCAAATTAATACTGGGATTATTTGGGACTGATCCAATATGAGCTGTGTGACATTTTTCTCTTCATGATATAATTCAGTTTTTTGTTAACAATTTTTGTTCTAAATCGATCAGAATTGTATGACGACAGTGCAGTAATTTTTCTATATATTTGATAATTTAGCCTTGCGGTTTTAGGCTTGAATAACTCAGGAATTTGCGGATTGGATAGAATTATAACTTCAAGAATAGAACTTTGGATAGAATTATGAGAACAAAGAACAAAGAAATGTACAGCACAGGAACAGGCCCTTCGGCCCTCCATGCCCATGCCGACCATGCTGCCCGACTAAACGACAATATTCTACACTTCCTGGGTCCGTATCCCTCTATTCCCATCCTGTTCATGTATTTGTCAAGATGCCACTTAAATGTCACTATCGTCCCTGCTTCCACCACCTCCTCCAGTAGCGTGTTCCAGGCACCCACTACCCTATGTGTAAAAAACCTGCCTCGTTCATCTACTCTAAACCTTGCCCCTCGCACCTTAAACCTATGCCCCCTAGTAATTGACCCCTCTACCCTGGGGAAAAGCCTCTGACTATCCACTCTGTCTATGCCCCTCATAATTTTGCAGACCTCCATCAGGTCGGCCCTCAACCTCCGTCGTTCCAGTGAGAACAAATCGAGTTTATTCAACCGCTCCTCATAGCTAATGCCCTCCATACCAGGCAACATACTGGTAAATCTCTTCTGCACCCTCTCTAAAGCCTCCACATCCTTCTGGTATTGTGGCCACCAGAATTGAACACTCGGGACATTCTTGACCAGCAGGTATGTTGGAAATATTTAACCAAACTCATTGTTTAGAATGATCACATTTGTCGTTACAAAAATCCAGCTACAGGACTATCCAAGCCAATAGTCTGACTGACTTGCCCCGATGTTGATCATTGCCTTCACTGCTGACTGTAAACAGGTTGGGGATGTAAATATGGTTTACCATGGGGATACTCACAGTTGCTCATTCAATACGGTTCATTCATTCCCTATCTTACAGGAATAATAAAAAAGGGAGAGGTTTTCCTTGGCAGGATCTAAGGTTTGCTGTTCTCATTTTTCATAGGGTCAGCTGAAACTTTCGGCAACTACAAAATTTGAGAAACACCAATTTCTGCTGCGTTTTGGAGAACAAATATATATAGTTTCTTCAGCGAGTAATTTCAAAAACAGAAAAGTCACCTAATTAATACTTTGTAGTGAGGGATTGGATGTCGATGTATACTGTAATAGTGCATTGAAGGGATTGTTTGGCTATCATCAATATTTATTGCTCCAACTCTGTCATTGTATTTTAGGGGGAATGAAATATATAAAATTAAAGCTAATCCTTTACCTGGATAAGTATTGTAATCTGTGGAACAAACAGATTGAAGTTAACATTGTTTGCAAAGATTGAATTGGAAAACTTCATTCACACAAAACCAGTTCAATAATTGGTAACTTACACGTCGCACAGTTGTTGAGTTATTAGTTATTTTCTAAATATTATAGGACATTGCTCGTCTTATTTTTTTAGTAGTTTATTGCACGTTCCAGATGATTCAAATTAATGTCAAATTATCTTGCACTAAAGTGTATATTTACACGATTTACACTAAAGTGTAAAATGTATATTCCCCACCTTTAGAATTACAACGGTGCAGATTTTCACAAACGAAACAAATTTGATCTTTCACTTTTCCTTCATTTCAATTGATTTAAGTTCACTTTATCCCCAGAACAGGTAATGTACAAACTATGTGACATTCCTTTGTCTGCTGTTCACCACAGCGTTTAGCTGTGACAACAATGAAATAATGCTGATTATTTTTCTTCTTGCTAAACTATAAAGTTGTAGATATTTACATGTTTGTCTGATTAATCCGTGCCACAGGACAGCACTGAATTCAATAGCTGAGGCCATCATTGATTATTTGGAATTATATGTTCACGTGACTGCCTGGGTGTTGACGTGTCCAGCAGGTAACACAACATATTTGGCATGTCGTGACCATTGATTTTATTACAGTCCTCACACAGTGTGGGAGGGAGATGCAGTTCACCATGGTTTTTCCCACAGTCGGCATATGTGAACAGTTTGTGTGCCCTCCTATCGGGATTACAAAGTGAGTGGCTGGAGGCTGGGTTTGACTGAGCAGGATCTGAAATTTGCTGTTATCAATGGGCGGCACGGTAGCACAGTGGTTAGCACTGTTGCTTCACAGCTCCATGGTCCCAGGTTCGATTCCTGGCTTAGGTCACTGTCTGTGCAGAATCTGCACGGGTTTCCTCCGGGTATCTGGGGCGAAATTCTCCGGTATCGGCGCGATGTCCGCCGACTGGCGCCCAATACGGCGCAAATCAGTCGGGCATCGCGCCGCCCCAAAGGTGCGGAATGCTGCGCATCTTTGGGGACCGAGCCCCAACGTTGTGGGGCTAGGCCGGCGCCAGACGAATTTCCGCCCAGCCAGCTGGCGGAAAAGGCCTTTGGTGCCCCGCCAGCTGGCGCGGAAATGACATCTCCGGGCGGCGCATGCGCGGGAGCGTTAGCGGGCGCTCACGGCACCCCGTGCAAGCGCTGTGGAGGGAGTCTCTTCCGCCTCCGCCATGTTTCCTCCCACAAGTCCCGAAAGACGTGCTGTTTGCAGAATTGGACATTCTGAATTCTCCCTCAGTGTACCTGAACAGTCGCTGGAATGTGGCGACGCAGTGCTTTTCACGGTAACATCATTGCTGTGTTACTGTAAGCCCACTTGTGACAATAAGGATTATAATTATTATTGTTATTATAATTTCATGGGGTCAGCTGAATATTTAATTAATTAGAACGCTTGGTTTATGTAATTTCTGCTGCATCTTCTGATAACAGAAACATATTTATATTTTGATCAATAATTTCAATAATAGGGAATGAACCCCATGAATACTTTGTAACAAGGGAGTAGATGTCAATGTGCAGAGTGATGGGGCAAGGATGGGATTTGTGATTGGCTGTCATCGACATTTTTATTGTTCAGTGCCTGAGTCCTTACTCCTTTTTGAGAAACTGATCAGTAAAATTAAAGACATTACCATACTGATGGAAGTTGTATTCTGTGGAAAGAATAGATTGGTATTAACAGTTTTTGGAGAAAATGTATTGGAAATCCACATGTTCAACACAATTAGTTCTACTACTGAAACAATAAATGGTGCAAGGATTATGGGTATGTGTTGCTCTTTCAAAAATTAAATGAAAGTTACAAATCATAATCATTTTGTTTAATTTATTAATTTCCCATTCGTTCGCTGATGATTATCTGCCTTGCATCAATGCAGAGAACAAAAAGTAAGATTCTCTCCTTCACAGTTTCTTTATTGAGCGAGGGTTTTGTAATTGATATGAACATTGCCATTCACACTCGCATCATTTCAACATGCTTAATTTATTTTGGCTCTAATTTATACTGGGATTATTTGGGACTGATCCAATATGAGTTGTGTGACATTTTTCTCTTCATTATAAAATTCAGCTTTTTGTTAACAATTTTTGTTCTAAATCGATCAGAATTGTATGACGACAGTGCAGTAATTTTTCTATATATTTGTTAATTTAGCTTTGCGGTTTTAGGCTTGAATAACTCAGGAATTTGCAGATTGGATAGAATTATAACTTCAAAGAACAAGAACAGAGAACAAAGAAAGGTTCAGCACAGGAACAGGCCCTTCGGCCCCCCAAGCCCATGCCGACCATGCTGCCCGACTAAACGACAATCTTCTACACTTCCTGCGTCCGTATCCCTCTATTCCCATCCTGTTCATGTATTTGTCAAGGTGCCCCTTAAATGTCACTATCATCCCTGCTTCCACCACCTCCTCCTGTAGCGAGATCCAGGCACCCACTACCCTCTGTGTAAAAAGCTTGCCTCGTTCATCTACTCTAAACCTTGCCCCTCGCACCTTAAACCTATTCCCCCTAGTAATTGACCCCTCTACCCTGGGGAAAAGCCTCTGACTATCCACTCTGTCTATGCCCCTCATAATTTTGCAGACCTCCATCAGGTCGCCCCTCAACCTCCGTCGTTCCAGTGAGAACAAATCGAGTTTACTCAACCGCTCCTCATAGCTAATGTCCTCCATACCAGGCAACATACTTGTAAATCTCTTCTGCACCCTCTCTAAAGCCTCCACATCCATCTGGTATTGTGGCCACCAGAATTGAACATTCGGGACATTCGTGACCAGCAGGTATGTTGGAAATATTTAACCCAACTCATTGTTTAGAATTATCACATTTGTCGTTACAAAAATCCAGCTACTGGACTATCCAAGCCAATAGTCTGACTGACTTGCCCCGATGTTGATCATTGCCTTCACTGCTGACTATAAACAGGTTGGGGATGTAAATATGGTTCACCATGGGTATACTCACAGTTGCTCATTCAATACGGTTCATTCATTCCCTATTTTACAGGAATTATAAAGGGAGAGATTTTCCTTGGCAGGATCTAAAGTTTGCTGTTATCATTTTTCATAGGGTCAGCTGAAACTCTCGGCAACTACAAAATTTGAGAAACACCAATTTCTGCTGCGTTTTGGAGAACAAATTTCTCGTTTCTTCAGCAAGTAATTTCAAAAACAGAAAAGTCACCTAATTAATACTTTGTACTGAGGGATTGGATGTCGATGTATACTGTAATAGTGCATTGAAGGGATTGTTTGGCTATCATCAATATTTATTGCTCCAACTCTGTCATTGTATTTTAGGGGGAATGAAATATATAAAATTAAAGCTAATCCTTTACCTGGATAAGTATTGTAATCTGTGGAACAAACAGATTGAAGTTAACATTGTTTGCAAAGATTGAATTGGAAAACTTCATTCACACAAAACCAGTTCAATAATTGGTAACTTACACGTCGCACAGTTGTTGAGTTATTAGTTATTTTCTAAATATTATAGGACATTGCTCGTCTTATTTTTTTAGTAGTTTATTGCACGTTCCAGATGATTCAAATTAATGTCAAATTATCTTGCACTAAAGTGTATATTTACACGATTTACACTAAAGTGTAAAATGTATATTCCCCACCTTTAGAATTACAACGGTGCAGATTTTCACAAACGAAACAAATTTGATCTTTCACTTTTCCTTCATTTCAATTGATTTAAGTTCACTTTATCCCCAGAACAGGTAATGTACAAACTATGTGACATTCCTTTGTCTGCTGTTCACCACAGCGTTTAGCTGTGACAACAATGAAATAATGCTGATTATTTTTCTTCTTGCTAAACTATAAAGTTGTAGATATTTACATGTTTGTCTGATTAATCCGTGCCACAGGACAGCACTGAATTCAATAGCTGAGGCCATCATTGATTATTTGGAATTATATGTTCACGTGACTGCCTGGGTGTTGACGTGTCCAGCAGGTAACACAACATATTTGGCATGTCGTGACCATTGATTTTATTACAGTCCTCACACAGTGTGGGAGGGAGATGCAGTTCACCATGGTTTTTCCCACAGTCGGCATATGTGAACAGTTTGTGTGCCCTCCTATCGGGATTACAAAGTGAGTGGCTGGAGGCTGGGTTTGACTGAGCAGGATCTGAAATTTGCTGTTATCAATGGGCGGCACGGTAGCACAGTGGTTAGCACTGTTGCTTCACAGCTCCATGGTCCCAGGTTCGATTCCTGGCTTAGGTCACTGTCTGTGCAGAATCTGCACGGGTTTCCTCCGGGTATCTGGGGCGAAATTCTCCGGTATCGGCGCGATGTCCGCCGACTGGCGCCCAATACGGCGCAAATCAGTCGGGCATCGCGCCGCCCCAAAGGTGCGGAATGCTGCGCATCTTTGGGGACCGAGCCCCAACGTTGTGGGGCTAGGCCGGCGCCAGACGAATTTCCGCCCAGCCAGCTGGCGGAAAAGGCCTTTGGTGCCCCGCCAGCTGGCGCGGAAATGACATCTCCGGGCGGCGCATGCGCGGGAGCGTTAGCGGGCGCTCACGGCACCCCGTGCAAGCGCTGTGGAGGGAGTCTCTTCCGCCTCCGCCATGTTTCCTCCCACAAGTCCCGAAAGACGTGCTGTTTGCAGAATTGGACATTCTGAATTCTCCCTCAGTGTACCTGAACAGTCGCTGGAATGTGGCGACGCAGTGCTTTTCACGGTAACATCATTGCTGTGTTACTGTAAGCCCACTTGTGACAATAAGGATTATAATTATTATTGTTATTATAATTTCATGGGGTCAGCTGAATATTTAATTAATTAGAACGCTTGGTTTATGTAATTTCTGCTGCATCTTCTGATAACAGAAACATATTTATATTTTGATCAATAATTTCAATAATAGGGAATGAACCCCATGAATACTTTGTAACAAGGGAGTAGATGTCAATGTGCAGAGTGATGGGGCAAGGATGGGATTTGTGATTGGCTGTCATCGACATTTTTATTGTTCAGTGCCTGAGTCCTTACTCCTTTTTGAGAAACTGATCAGTAAAATTAAAGACATTACCATACTGATGGAAGTTGTATTCTGTGGAAAGAATAGATTGGTATTAACAGTTTTTGGAGAAAATGTATTGGAAATCCACATGTTCAACACAATTAGTTCTACTACTGAAACAATAAATGGTGCAAGGATTATGGGTATGTGTTGCTCTTTCAAAAATTAAATGAAAGTTACAAATCATAATCATTTTGTTTAATTTATTAATTTCCCATTCGTTCGCTGATGATTATCTGCCTTGCATCAATGCAGAGAACAAAAAGTAAGATTCTCTCCTTCACAGTTTCTTTATTGAGCGAGGGTTTTGTAATTGATATGAACATTGCCATTCACACTCGCATCATTTCAACATGCTTAATTTATTTTGGCTCTAATTTATACTGGGATTATTTGGGACTGATCCAATATGAGTTGTGTGACATTTTTCTCTTCATTATAAAATTCAGCTTTTTGTTAACAATTTTTGTTCTAAATCGATCAGAATTGTATGACGACAGTGCAGTAATTTTTCTATATATTTGTTAATTTAGCTTTGCGGTTTTAGGCTTGAATAACTCAGGAATTTGCAGATTGGATAGAATTATAACTTCAAAGAACAAGAACAGAGAACAAAGAAAGGTTCAGCACAGGAACAGGCCCTTCGGCCCCCCAAGCCCATGCCGACCATGCTGCCCGACTAAACGACAATCTTCTACACTTCCTGCGTCCGTATCCCTCTATTCCCATCCTGTTCATGTATTTGTCAAGATGCCCCTTAAATGTCACTATCATCCCTGCTTCCACCACCTCCTCCTGTAGCGAGATCCAGGCACCCACTACCCTCTGTGTAAAAAGCTTGCCTCGTTCATCTACTCTAAACCTTGCCCCTCGCACCTTAAACCTATTCCCCCTAGTAATTGACCCCTCTACCCTGGGGAAAAGCCTCTGACTATCCACTCTGTCTATGCCCCTCATAATTTTGCAGACCTCCATCAGGTCGCCCCTCAACCTCCGTCGTTCCAGTGAGAACAAATCGAGTTTACTCAACCGCTCCTCATAGCTAATGTCCTCCATACCAGGCAACATACTTGTAAATCTCTTCTGCACCCTCTCTAAAGCCTCCACATCCATCTGGTATTGTGGCCACCAGAATTGAACATTCGGGACATTCGTGACCAGCAGGTATGTTGGAAATATTTAACCCAACTCATTGTTTAGAATTATCACATTTGTCGTTACAAAAATCCAGCTACTGGACTATCCAAGCCAATAGTCTGACTGACTTGCCCCGATGTTGATCATTGCCTTCACTGCTGACTATAAACAGGTTGGGGATGTAAATATGGTTCACCATGGGTATACTCACAGTTGCTCATTCAATACGGTTCATTCATTCCCTATTTTACAGGAATTATAAAGGGAGAGATTTTCCTTGGCAGGATCTAAAGTTTGCTGTTATCATTTTTCATAGGGTCAGCTGAAACTCTCGGCAACTACAAAATTTGAGAAACACCAATTTCTGCTGCGTTTTGGAGAACAAATTTCTCGTTTCTTCAGCAAGTAATTTCAAAAACAGAAAAGTCACCTAATTAATACTTTGTACTGAGGGATTGGATGTCGATGTATACTGTAATAGTGCATTGAAGGGATTGTTTGGCTATCATCAATATTTATTGCTCCAACTCTGTCATTGTATTTTAGGGGGAATGAAATATATAAAATTAAAGCTAATCCTTTACCTGGATAAGTATTGTAATCTGTGGAACAAACAGATTGAAGTTAACATTGTTTGCAAAGATTGAATTGGAAAACTTCATTCACACAAAACCAGTTCAATAATTGGTAACTTACACGTCGCACAGTTGTTGAGTTATTAGTTATTTTCTAAATATTAAAGGACATTGCTCGTCTTATTTCTTTAGTAGTTTATTGCACGTTCCAGATGATTCAAATTAATGTCAAATTATCTTGCACTAAAGTGTATATTTACACGATTTACACTAAAGTGTAAAATGTATATTCCCCACCTTTAGGATTACAACGGTGCAGATTTTCACAAACGAAACAAATTTGATCTTTCACTTTTCCTTCATTTCAATTGATTTAAGTTCACTTTATCCCCAGAACAGGTAATGTACAAACTATGTGACATTCCTTTGTCTGCTGTTCACCACAGCATTTAGCTGTGACAACAATGAAATAATGCTGATTATTTTTCTTCTTGCTAAACTATAAAGTTGTAGATATTTACATGTTTGTCTGATTAATCCGGGCCACAGGACAGCACTGAATTCAATAGCTGAGGCCATCACTGATTATTTGGAATTGTATGTTCACGTGACTGCCTGGGTGTTGACGTGTCCAGCAGGTAACACAACATATTTGGCATGTCGGGACCATTGATTTTATTACAGTCCTCACACAGTGTGGGAGGTAGATGCAGTTTACCATGGTTCTTCCCACAGTCGGCATATACAAACATCTTCTGTGCCCTCCTATCGGGATGACGAAGTGAGAGGCTGGAGGCTAAGTTTGACTGAGCAGGATCTGAAATTTGCTGTTATCAATGGGCGACACGGTAGCACAGTGGTTAGCACTGTTGCTTCACAGCTCCATGGTCCCAGGTTCGATTCCTGGCTTAGGTCACTGTCTGTGCAGAATCTGCACGGGTTTCCTCCGGGTATCTGGGGCGAAATTCTCCGGTATTGGCGCGATGTCCGCCGACTGGCGCCCAAAATGGCGCAAATCAGTCGGGCTTCACGCCGCCCCAAAGGTGCGGAATGCTGCGCATCATTGGGGGCCGAGCCCCAAGCTTGTGGGGCTAGGCCGGCGCCGGACGAATTTCCGCCCAGCCAGCTGGCGGAAAAGGCCTTTGGTGCCCCGGTAGCTGGCGCGGAAATGACATCTCCGGGCGGCGCATGCGCGGGAGCGTTAGCGGCCGCTCACGGCACCCCGTGCAAGCGCTGTGGAGGGAGTCTCTTCCGCCTCCGCCATGGTGGAGACCGTGGCGAAGGCGGAAGGGAAAGAATGCCCCCACGGCACAGGCCCGCCCGCGGATCGGTGTGCCCCGATCGCGGGCCAGGCCACGGTGGGGGCACCCCCCGGTGCCAGTTCACCCCGCGCCCCCCTCAGGACCCCGGAGCCTGTCCCCGCCGCCTTGTCATGCCGGTAAGGTAGGTGGTTCAATTTACGCCGGCGAGGCAGGCATTTTAGCGGCGGGACTTCGGCCCATCCGGGCCGGAGAATCGCGGTGGGGGGCCCGCCAAACGGCGCGGCGCGATTCCCGCCCCTGCCGAATATCCGTGCGGGAGAATTCGGCAACCGGCGGGGGCGGGATTCACGCCAGCCCCCAGCGATGTCCGCCGACTGGCGCCCAAATAGACCCCCTGCCGGGTCGGAGACTCTCGCCCCATGTTTCCTCCCACAAGTCCCGAAAGACGTGTTGTTAGCTGAATTGGACATTCTGAATTCTCCCTCAGTGTACCTGAACAGTCGCTGGAATGTGGCGACGCAGTGCTTTTCACGGTAACATCATTGCTGTGTTACTGTAAGCCCACTTGTGACAATAAAGATTATAATTATTATTGTTATTATAATTTCATGGGGTCAGCTGAATATTTAATTAATTAGAACGCTTGGTTTATGTAATTTCTGCTGCATCTTCTGATAACAGAAACATATTTGCATTTTGATCAATAATTTCAATAATAGGGAATGAACCCCATGAATACTTTGTAACAAGGGAGTAGATGTCAATGTGCAGAGTGATGGGGCAAGGATGGGATTTGTGATTGGCTGTCATCGACATTTTTATTGTTCAGTGTCTGTGTCCTTATTCCTTATTGAGAAACTGATCAGTAAAATTAAAGACATTACCATACTGATGGAAGTTGTATTCTGTGGAAAGAATAGATTGGTATTAACAGTTTTGGGAGAAAACGTATTGGAAATCCACATGATCAACACAATTAGTTCCACAACTGGAACAATAAATGGTGCAAGGATTATGGGTAGGTGTTGCTCTTGCAAAAATTAAATGAAAGTTACAAATCATAATCATTTTGTTTAATTTATTCATTTCCCATCCATTCGCTGATGATTTTCTGCCTTGCATCAATGCAGAGAACAAAAAGTAAGATTCTCTCCTTCACAGTTTCTTTATTGAGCGAGGGTTTTACAATTGATATGAACATTGCCATTCACACTCACTTCATTTCAACATGCTTAATTTATTTTGGCTCAAATTAATACTGGGATTATTTGGGACTGATCCAATATGAGCTGTGTGACATTTTTCTCATCATGATATAATTCAGTTTTTTGTGAACAATTTTTGTTCTAAATCGATCAGAATTGTATGACGACAGTGCAGTAATTTTTCTATATATTTGATAATTTAACCTTGCGGTTTTAGGCTTGAATAACTCAGGAATTTGCGGATTGGATAGAATTATAACTTCAAGAATAGAACTTTGGATAGAATTATGAGAACAAAGAACAAAGAAATGCACAGCATAGAAACAGGCCCTTCGGCCCTCCATGCCCATGCCGACCATGCTGCCCGACTAAACGACAATATTCTACACTTCCTGGGTCCGTATCCCTCTATTCCCATCCTGTTCATGTATTTGTCAAGATGCCCCTTAAATGTCACTATCGTCCCTGCTTCCACCACCTCCTCCAGTAGCGAGTTCCAGGCACCCACTACCCTCTGTGTAAAAAACCTGCCTCGTTCATCTACTCTAAACCTTGCCCCTCGCACTTTAAACCTATGCCCCCTAGTAATTGACCCCTCTACCCTGGGGAAAAGCCTCTGACTATCCACTCTGTCTATGCCCCTCATAATTTTGCAGACCTCCATCAGGTCGGCCCTCAACCTCCGTCGTTCCAGTGAGAACAAATCGAGTTTATTCAACCGCTCCTCATAGCTAATGCCCCCCATACCAGGCAACATACTGGTAAATCTCTTCTGCACCCTCTCTAAAGCCTCCACATCCTTCTGGTATTGTGGCCACCAGAATTGAACACTCGGGACATTCTTGACCAGCAGGTATGTTGGAAATATTTGACCCAACTCATTGTTTAGAATGATCACATTTGTCGGTACAAAAATCCAGCTACTGGACTATCCAAGCCAATAGTCTGACTGACTTGCCCCGATGTTGATCATTGCCTTCACTGCTGACTGTAAACAGGTTGGGGATGTAAATACGGTTTACCATGGGTATACTCACAGTTGCTCATTCAATACGGTTCATTCATTCCCTATCTTACAGGAATTATAAAGGGAGAGGTTTTCCTTGGCAGGATCTAAAGTTTGCTGTTATCATTTTTCACAGGGTCAGCTGAAACTCTCGGCAACTACAAAATTTGAGAAACACCAATTTCTGCTGCGTTTTGGAGAACAAATATATATAGTTTCTTCAGCGAGTAATTTCAAAAACAGAAAAGTCACCTAATTAATACTTTGTAGTGAGGGATTAGATGTCGATGTATACTGTAATAGTGCATTGAAGGGATTGTTTGGCTATCATCAATATTTATTGCTCCAACTCTGTCATTGTATTTAATGGGGAATGAAATATATAAAATTAAAGCTAATCCTTTACCTGGATAACTATTGTAATCTGTGGAACAAACAGATTGAAGTTAACATTGTTTGCAAAGATTGAATTGGAAAACTTCATTCACACAAAACCAGTTCAATAATTGGTAACTTACACGTCGCACAGTTGTTGAGTTATTAGTTATTTTCTAAATATTAAAGGACATTGCTCGTCTTATTTTTTTAGTAGTTTATTGCACGTTCCAGATGATTCAAATTAATGTCAAATTATCTTGCACTAAAGTGTATATTTACACGATTTACACTAAAGTGTAAAATGTATATTTCCCACCTTTAGGATTACAACGGTGCAGATTTTCACAAACGAAACAAATTTGATCTTTCACTTTTCCTTCATTTCAATTGCTTTAAGTTCACTTTATCCCCAGAACAGGTAATGTACAAACTATGTGACATTCCTTTGTCTGCTGTTCACCACAGCGTTTAGCTGTGACAACAATGAAATAATGCTGATTATTTTTCTTCTTGCTAAACTATAAAGTTGTAGATATTTACATGTTTGTCTGATTAATCCGTGCCACAGGACAGCACTGAATTCAATAGCTGAGGCCATCATTGATTATTTGGAATTGTATGTTCACGTGACTGCCTGGGTGTTGACGTGTCCGGCAGGTAACACAACATATTTGGCATGTCGTGACCATTGATTTTATTACAGTCCTCACACAGTGTGGGAGGTAGATGCAGTTCACCATGGTTTTTCCCACAGTCGGCGTATGTGAACAGTTTGTGTGCCCTCCTATCGGGATTACAAAGTGAGTGGCTAGAGGCTGGGTTTGACTGAGCAGGATCTGAAATTTGCTGTTATCAATGGGCGGCACGGTAGCACAGTGGTTAGCACTGTTGCTTCACAGCTCCACGGTCCCAGGTTCGATTCCTGGCTTGGGTCACTGTCTGTGCGGAATCTACATGGGTTTCCTCCGGGTGCTCATGTTTCCTCCCACAAGTCCCGAAAGACGTGCTGTTAGCTGAATTGGACATTCTGAATTCTCCCTCAGTGTACCTGAACAGTCGCTGGAATGTGGCGACGCGGTGCTTTTCACGGTAACATCATTGCTGTGTTACTGTGAGCCCACTTGTGACAATAAAGATTATAATTATTATTGTTATTATATTTTCATGGAGTCAGCTGAAGATTTAATTAATTAGAAAGCTTGGTTTATGTAATTTCTGTTGCATCTTCTGATAACAGAAACATATTCATATTTTGATCAATAATTTCAACAATAGGGAATCAACCCCATGAATACTTTGTAACAAGGGAGTAGATGTCAATGTGCAGAGTGATGGGGCAAGGTTGGGATTTGTGATTGGCTGTCATCGACATTTTTATTGTTCAGTGCCTGAGTCCTTATTCCTTTTTGAGAAACTGATCAGTAAAATTAAAGACATTACCATACTGATGGAAGTTGTATTCTGTGGAAAGAATAGATTGGTATTAACAGTTTTTGGAGAAAACGTATTGGAAATCCACATGTTCAACACAATTAGTTCCACAACTGGAACAATAAATGGTGCAAGGATTATGGGTAGGTGTTGCTCTTTCAAAAATTAAATGAAAGTTACAAATCATAATCATTTTGTTTAATTTATTAATTTCCCCTCCGTTCGCTGATGATTATCTGCCTTGCATCAATGCAGAGAACAAAAAGTAAGATTCTCTCCTTCACAGTTTCTTTATTGAGCGAGGGTTTTACAATTGATCTGAACATTGCCATTCACACTCGCATCATTTCAACATGCTTAATTTATTTTGGCTCTAATTTATACTGGAATTATTTGGGACTGATCCAATATGAGCTGTGTGACATTTTTCTCTTCATTATAAAATTCAGCTTTTTGATAACAATTTTTGTTCTAAATCGATCAGAATTGTATGACGACAGTGCAGTAATTTTTCTATATATTTGTTAATTTAGCTTTGCGGTTTTAAGCTTGAATAACTCAGGAATTTGCGGATTGGATAGAATTATAACTTCAAAGAACAAGAACAAAGAACAAAGAAAAGTACAGCACATGAACAGGCCCTTCGGCCCTCCAAGTCCATGCCGACCATGCTGCCCGACTAAACTACAATCTTCTACTCTTCCTGCGTCCGTATCCCTCTATTCCCATCCTATTCATGTATTTGTCAAGATGCCCCTTAACTGTCACTATCGTCCCTGCTTCCACCACCTCCTCCGGTAGCAAGTTCCAGGCACCCACTACCCTCTGTGTACAAAATTTGCCTCGTTCATCTACTCTAAACCTTGCCCCTCGCACCTTAAACCTATGCCCCCTAGTAATTGACCCCTCTACCCTGGGGAAAAGCCTCTGACTATCCACTCTGTCTATGCCCCTCATAATTTTGCAGACCTCCATCAGGTCGGCCCTCAACCTCCGTCGTTCCAGTGAGAACAAATCGAGTTTATTGAACCGCTCCTCATAGCTAATGCCCTCCATACCAGGCAACATACTGGTAAATCTCTTCTGCACCCTCTCTAAAGCCTCCACATCCTTCTGGTATTGTGGCCACCAGAATTGAACACTCGGGACATTCTTGACCAGCAGGTACGTTGGAAATATTTGACCCAACTCATTGTTTAGAATGATCACATATGTCGTTACAAAAATCCAGCTACAGGACTATCCAAGCCAATAGTCTGACTGACTTGCCCTGATGTTGATCATTGCCTTCACTGCTGACTGTAAACAGGTTGGGGAGGTAAATGCGGTTTACCATGGGTATGCTCACAGTTGCTCATTCAATACGTTTCATTCATTCCCTATCTTACAGGAATTATAAAGGGAGAGGTTTTCCTTGGCAGGATCTAAGGTTTGCTGTTATCATTTTTCATAGGGTCAGCTGAAACTCTCGGCAACTACAAAACTTGAGAAACACCAATTTCTGCTGCGTTTTGGAGAACAAATTTATATAGTTTCTTCAGCGAGTAATTTCAAAAACAGAAAAGTCACCTAATTAATACTTTGTACTGAGGGATTGGATGTCGATGTATACTGTAATAGTGCATTGAAGGGATTGTTTGGCTATCATCAATATTTATTGCTCCAACTCTGTCATTGTATTTTAGGGGGAATGAAATATATAAAATTAAAGCTAATCCTTTACCTGGATAAGTATTGTAATCTGTGGAACAAACAGATTGAAGTTAACATTGTTTGCAAAGATTGAATTGGAAAACTTCATTCACACAAAACCAGTTCAATAATTGGTAACTTACACGTCGCACAGTTGTTGAGATATTAGTTATTTTCTAAATATTATAGGACATTGCTCGTCTTATTTTTTTAGTAGTTTATTGCACGTTCCAGATGATTCAAATTAATGTCAAATTATCTTGCACAAAAGTGTATATTTACACTATTTACACTAAAGTGTAAAATGTATATTTCCCACCTTTAGGATTACAACGGTGCAGATTTTCACAAACAAAACAAATTTGATCTTTCACTTTTCCTTCATTTCAATTGCTTTAAGTTCACTTTATCCCCAGAACAGGTAATGTACAAACTATGTGACATTCCTTTGTCTGCTGTTCACCACAGCGTTTAGCTGTGACAACAATGAAAGAATGCTGATTATTTTTCTTCTTGCTAAACTATAAAGTTGTAGATATTTACATGTTTGCCTGATTAATCCGGGCCACAGGACAGCACTGAATTCAATAGCTGAGGCCATCACTGATTATTTGGAATTGTATGTTCACGTGACTGCCTGGGTGTTGACGTGTCCAGCAGTTAACACAAAATATTTGGCATGTCGTGACCATTGATTATATTACAGTCCTCACACAGTGTGGGAGGGAGATGCAGTTCACCATGGTTTTTCCCACAGTCGGCATATGTGAACAGTTTGTGTGCCCTCCTATCGGGATTACAAAGTGAGTGGCTGGAGGCTGGGTTTGACTGAGCAGGATCTGAAATTTGCTGTTATCAATGGGGGGCACGGTAGCACAGTGGTTAGCACTGTTGCTTCACAGCTCCATGGTCCCAGGTTCGATTCCTGGCTTAGGTCACTGTCTGTGCAGAATCTGCATGGGTTTCCTCCGGGTATCTGGGGCGAAATTCTCTGGTATTGGCGCGATGTCCGCCGACTGGCGCCCAAAACGGCGCAAATCAGTCGGGCATCGCGCCGCCCCAAAGGTGCGGAATGCTGCGCATCTTTGGGGGCCGAGCCCCAACCTTGTGGGGCTAGGCCAGCGCCGGACGAATTTCCGCCCAGCCAGCTGGCGGAAAAGGCCTTTGGTGCCCCGCCAGCTGGCGCGGAAATGACATCTCCGGGCGGCGCATGCGCGGGAGCGTTAGCGGCCAATCACGGCACCCCGTGCATGCGCTGTGGAGGGAGTCTCTTCCGCCACCGCCATGGTGGAGACTGTGTCGAAGGCGGAAGGGAAAGAGTGCCCCCACGGCACAAGCCCGCCCGCGGTTGGTGGGCCCCGATCGCGGGCCAGACCACTGTGGGGCCACCCCCCCGGGGCCAGTTCGCCCCGCACCCCCCACAGGACCCCGGAGCCCGCCCGCGCCGCCTTGTCCCGCCAGTAAGGCAGGTGGTTCAATTTACGCCGGCGGGACAGGCATTTTAGCGGCTGGACTTCGGCCCATCCGGGCCGGAGAATCGCGGTGGGGGGCCCGCCAACCGGCGCGGCGCGATTCCCGCCCCCGCCGAACATCCGGGGCGGGAGAATTCCGCAACCGGCGGGGGCGGGATTCACGCCAGCCCCCAGCGATTCTCCGACCCGGCAGGGGGTCGGAGAATCTCGCCCCATGTTTCCTCCCACAAGTCCCGAAAGACGTGCTGTTAGCTGAATTGGACATTCTGAATTCTCCCTCAGTGTACCTGAACAGGCGCCGGAATGTGGCGACGCAGTGCTTTTCACGGTAACATCATTGCTGTGTTACTGTAAGCCAACTTGTGACAATAAAGATTATAATTATTATTGTTATTATAATTTCATGGGGTCAGCTGAATATTTAATTAATTAGAACGCTTGGTTTATGTAATTTCTGCTGCATCTTCTGATAACAGAAACATATTTATATTTTGATCAATAATTTCAAGAATTGGGAATCAACCCCATGAATACTTTGTAACAAGGGAGTAGATGTCAATGTGCAGGGTGATGGGAAAAGGATGGGATTTGTGATTGGCTGTCATCGACATTTTTATTGTTCAGTGTCTGTGTCCTTATTCCTTGTTGAGAAACTGATCAGTAAAATTAAAGACATTACCATACTGATGGAAGTTGTATTCTGTGGAAAGAATAGATTGGTATTAACAGTTTTTGGAGAAAATGTATTGGCAATCCACATGATCAACACAATTAGTTCTACAACTGGAACAATAAATGGTGCAAGGATTATGGGTAGGTGTTGCTCTTTCAAAAATTAATTGAAAGTTACAAATCATAATCATTTTGTTTAATTTATTAATTTCCCATCCGTTCGCTGATGATTATCTGCCTTGCATCAATGCAGAGAACAAAAAGTAAGATTCTCTCCTTCACAGTTTCTTTATTGAGCGTGGGTTTTACAATTGATCTGAACATTGCCATTCACACTCACTTCATTTCAACATGCTTAATTTATTTTGGCTCTAATTTATACTGGGATTATTTGGGATTGATCCAATATGAGTTGTGTGACATTTTTCTCTTCATTACATAATTCAGTTTTAAAAAAAACAATTTTTGTTCTAAATCGATCAGAATTGTATGACAACAGTGCAGTAACTTTTCTATATATTTGATAATTTAACCTTGCGGCTTTAGGCTTGAATAACTCAGGAATTTGCAGATTGGATAGAATTATAACTTCAAAGAACAAGAATAAAGAGCAAAGAAAAGTACAGCACAGGAACAGGCCCTTCGGCCCCCCAAGCCCATGCCGACCATGCTGCCCGACTAAACTACAATCTTCTACACTTCCTGGGTCCGTATCCCTCTATTCCTATCCTATTCATGTATTTGTCAAGATGCCCCTTAAATTTCACTACCATCCCTGCTTCCACCACCTCCTCCGGTAGCGAGTTCCAGGCACCCACTACCCTCTGTGTAAAAAACTTGCCTCGTTCATCTACTCTAAACCTTGCCCCTCGCACCTTAAACCTATGCCCCCTAGTAATTGACCCCTCTAGCCTGGGGAAAAGCCTCTGACTATCCACTCTGTCTATGCCCCTCATAATTTTGCAGACCTCTATCTGGTCGCCCCTCAACCTCCGTCATTCCAGTGAGAACAAACCGAGGTTATTCAACCGCTCCTCATAGCTAATGCCCTCCATACCAGGCAACATACTGGTAAATCTCTTCTGCACCCTCTCTAAAGCCTCCACTTCCTTCTGGTAGTGTGGCGACCAGAATTGAACACTCGGGACGTTCTTGACCAGCAGGCATGTTGGAAATATTTGACCCAACTCATTGTTTAGAATGATCACATTTGTCGTTACAAAAATCCAGCGACTGGACTATCCCAGCCCATAGTCTGACTGGCTTGCCCCGATGTTGATCATTGCCTTCACTGCTGACTGTCAACAGGTTGGGGATGTAAATACGGTTTACCATGGGTATTCTCACAGTTGCTCATTCAATACGGTTCATTCATTCCCTATCTTACAGGAATTATAAAGGGAGAGGTTTTCCTTGGCAGGATTTAAAGTTTGCTGTTATCATTTTTCACAGGGTCAGCTGAAACTCTCGGCAACTACAAAATTTGAGAAACACCAATTTCTGCTGCGTTTTGGAGAACAAATATATATAGTTTCTTCAGCGAGTAATTTCAAAAACAGAAAAGTCACCTAATTAATACTTTGTAGTGAGGGATTAGATGTCGATGTATACTGTAATAGTGCATTGAAGGGATTGTTTGGCTATCATCAATATTTATTGCTCCAACTCTGTCATTGTATTTTATGGGGAATGAAATATATAAAATTAAAGCTAATCCTTTACCTGGATAACTATTGTAATCTGTGGAACAAACAGATTGAAGTTAACATTGTTTGCAAAGATTGAATTGGAAAACTTCATTCACACAAAACCAGTTCAATAATTGGTAACTTACACGTCGCACAGTTGTTGAGTTATTAGTTATTTTCTAAATATTAAAGGACATTGCTCGTCTTATTTTTTTAGTAGTTTATTGCACGTTCCACATGATTCAAATTAATGTCAAATTATCTTGCACTAAAGTGTATATTTACACTATTTACACTAAAGTGTAAAATGTATATTCCCCACCTTTAGAATTACAACGGTGCAGATTTTCACAAACGAAACAAATTTGATCTTTCACTTTTCCTTCATTTCAATTGATTTAAGTTCACTTTATCCCCAGAACAGGTAATGTACAAACTATGTGACATTCCTTTGTCTGCTGTTCACCACAGCATTTAGCTGTGACAACAATGATATAATGCTGATTATTTTTCTTCTTGCTAAACTATAAAGTTGTAGATATTTACATGTTTGTCTGATTAATCCGGGCCACAGGACAGCACTGAATTCAATAGCTGAGGCCATCACTGATTATTTGGAATTGTATGTTCACGTGACTGCCTGGGTGTTGACGTGTCCAGCAGTTAACACAAAATATTTGGCATGTCGTGACCATTGATTTTATTACAGTCCTCTCACAGTGCGGGAGGTAGTTGCAGTTCACC
Organism: Scyliorhinus torazame; assembly: GCF_047496885.1. NCBI lineage: Eukaryota > Metazoa > Chordata > Chondrichthyes > Carcharhiniformes > Scyliorhinidae > Scyliorhinus > Scyliorhinus torazame. The sequence continues at coordinate 11,459,132 of NC_092737.1, forward strand.
ATGGTTTTTCCCACAGTCGGCGTATGTGAACAACTTGTGTTCGATATATACTGTAATAGTGCATTGAAGGGATTGTTTGGCTATCATCAATATTTATTGCTCCAACTCTGTCACTGTACTTTAGGGGCAATGAAATATATAAAATTAAAGCTAATCCTTTACCTGGATAAGTATTGTAATCTGTGGAACAACCAGATTGAAGTTTTCAAAGTGAGAGGCTGGAGGCTAGGTTTGACTGAGCAGGATCTGAAATTTGCCAATATCAATGGGCGGCACGGTAGCACAGTGGTTAGCACTGTTGCTTCACAGCTCCAGGTTCCCAGGTTCGATTCCTGGCTTGGGTCACTGTCTGTGCGGAATCTACATGGGTTTCCTCCGGGTATCATGTTTCCTCCCACAAGTCCCGAAAGACGTGCTTTTAGCTGAATTGGACATTCTGAATTCTCCCTCAGTGTACCTGAACAGTCGCTGGAATGTGGCGACGCAGTGCTTTTCACGGTAACATCATTGCTGTGTTACTGTAAGCCTACTTGTGACAATAAAGATTATAATTATTATTGTTATTATAATTTCATGGGGTCAGCTGAATATTTAATTAATTGGAACGCTTGGTTTATGTAATGTCTGCTGCATCTTCTGATAACATTTTTATTGTTCAGTGTCTGTGTCCTTATTCCTTGTTGAGAAACTGATCAGTAAAGTTAAAGACATTACCATACTGATGGAAGTTGTAATCTGTGGAAAGAATAGATTGGTATTAACAGTTTTTGGAGAAAACGTATTGGAAATCCACATGATCAACACAATTAGTTCCACAACTGGAACAATAAATGATGCAAGGATTATGGGTAGGTGTTGCTCTTTCAAAAATTAAATGAAAGTTACAAATCATAATCATTTTATTGAATTTGTTAATTTCCCATCCGTTTATTGATGCTGATCTGTGTTGCATCAATGCAGAGAACCAACTATAAAATTATCTCCTTCACAGTTACTTGCTCTGAACATTGCCATTCGTACGCACTTCATTTCAACATACTTAAGTTATTTATGGTTCTAATTTATACGAGGATTGTTTGCGAGTTGTGTGATATTCTTCTCTTTGTTATATAATGCTTTTTGGTCAATAGGTTTTGTCCCAAAATGATCAGAACTGTATGATGACAGTGCAGTAACTTTTCTATATATTTGATAAATTGGCCTTGCGGTCTGGTTAATGGCCACTGAGCAGGGCAGGACACACTTGTGTAACTCAGAAAGCTCTGTATTGGATATAATTAAACTTCACCCTGTTCCTCGATGTTGACCAGCAGGCATGTTGGAAATATTTGACACAGCTATTGGATAAAACTATCTCATTTGCTGTTAAAAACATCCAGCTCCTGTACTATCCCAGCCCATAGTCTGAATGACTTGCCCCGATGTTGATCACTGCCTTCACTGCTGAGTGTAAACAGGTTGGGGAGGTAAATGCGGTTTTCCATGGATATTCTCACTGTTGCTCTTTGAATACTGTTCATTCATTCCCTGTGTTACATGAATCAAAAAGGGAGAGGTCTTGCTTGGCAGGATCTAAGGTTTGCTGTTATCATTTTTCATTGGGTCAGCTGAAACTCTCGGCAACCACAAAATTTGAGAAATACCAATTTCTGTTGCATTTTGGAGAAGAAAAATATATAGATTCTTCAGCGAGTAATTTCAAGAATGGAAAATTCACCGAATTAATACTTTGTACTGAGTGATTAGATGTCGATGTATACTGTAATAGTTCATTGAGGGGATTGTTTGGCTATCATCAATATTTATTGCTCCAACAGTGTCACACTAGTTTATGGAGAGTGAAATAAATAAAAGATAAAACTTTACCTGGATAATAATTGTAAGCTGTGGAACAAACAGATTGAAGTTAACATTGTTTGCAAAGATTGAATTGGAAAACTTCATTCACACAAAACCAGTTCAATAATTGGTAACTTACACGTTGCACAGTTGTTGAGTTATTAGATATTTTCTAAATATTAAAGGACATTGCTCGTCTTATATTTTTAGCAGTTTATTGCACATTCCACATGATTCAAATGAATGTCAAATTATCTTGCACAAGAGTGCAGAGTAAAATGTATATTTCCCTCGTTTAGAATCATAACGGTGCAGATTTTCAGAGTCGAAACTAATTTGATCTTTCACGTTTCCTTCATTTCTGTTCATTAAAGTTCATTTTAGCTCCAGAACAGGTAATGTACAAACTATGTGGCATTCCTATCTCTGCTGTTCACCGCAGCATTTAGCTGTGACAACAATGAAATAATGCTGATTATTTTTCTTCTTGCTGAACTATAAAGTTGTAGAAATTTGCATGTTTGTCTGATTAATCTGTGCCACAGGACAGCACTGAATTCAATAGCTGAGGCCATCATTGATTATTTGGAATTATATGTTCACGTGACTGCCTGGGTGTTGACGTGTCCAGCAGTTAACACAAAATATGTGGCATGTCGTGACCATTGATTTTATTCCAGTCCTCACACAGTGTGGAAGGTAGATGCAGATTACAATTGTTTTTCCCACAGTCGGCATATGTAAACATCTTTAGTGCCCTCCTATCGGGATCACAAAGTGGGAGGCTGGAGGCTGGGGTTGACTGAGCAGAATCTGAAACTTGCTGTTATCTATGGGCGGCACGGTAGCACAGTGGTTGGCACTGCTGCTTCACAGCGCCAGCTTCCCAGGTTTGATTCCTGGCTTTAGAACATAGAACATATAGTGCAGAAGGAGGCCATTTGGCCCATCGAGTCTGCACCGACCCACTTAAGCCCTCACTTCCACCCTATCCCCGTAACCCAATAACCCCTCCTAAACTTTTTGACAATAAAGTCAATTTAGCATGGCCAATCCACCTAACCTGCATGTCTTTGGACTGAGGGAGGAAACCGGAGCACCCGGAGGAAACCCACGCAGACACAGGGAGAACGCGCAGACTCCGCACTGACTGTGACCCAGCGGGCAATCGAACCTGGGACCCTTGCGCTGTGAAACCTCAGTGCTAATCACTTGTGCTACCATGCTGCTTTGGCCACTGTCTGTGCGGAGTCTGCATGTGCTCCCCGTGTCTGCGTGGGTTTCCTCTCACAAGTCCTGAAAGACGTGCTGTTAGCTGAATTAGACATTCTGAATTCTCCTTCCGTGTATCCGAACAGGCGCCGGAATCTGTTGAAGAGGAGCTTTTCACGGTAACATCATTGCAGTGTTAATGTAAACCTACTTGCGACAATAAAGATTATAATTATTATTGTTATTATAATTTCATGGTGTCAGGTGAATATTCATTTAATTAGAAAGTTTGATTTATGTAATTTCATCTGCATCTTCTGATAACAGAAACATATTCATGTTTTGACCAATAATTACAAGAATAGGGAATCAACCCCATGAATACTTTGGAACAAGGGAGTAGATGTCAATGTGCAGGATGATGGGGCAAGGATGGGATTTGTGATTGGCTGTCATCAACATCTTTTAGTGTCTGCGTCCTTATTTCTTGTTGAGAAACTGATCAGTAAAAGTAAAGACATTACCATGGGAGTGGCCGTGGTATCCTGCGGAAAGAATAGATTGGTGTTAACACGTTTTGAGAGAATCGATTGGAAATCCACATGTTCAACACAATTAGTTCTACAACTGGAACAATAAATGGTGCACGGATGATGGGTAGGTTTTGCTCTTTCAAAAAGAAATTAAAATTACAAATCATAATCATTTAATTTTAGTTTATTAATTTCCATCTGTTCACAGATGAATATTCGTCTTGCATCAATGCAGAGAGTAAAATAAAAAATTCTCTCCTCACAGTTTCTTTACTGAGCTAAGTTTTTACTATTGACATGAACATTGCCATTCACACTCACTTCATTCAACATACTTAAGGTATTTATGGCTCAAATTTATACTGGGATTATTTGGGGCTGATCCAGTATGGGTTGTGTGACATTCTTCTCTTTATTATATAATGCAGTTATTTGTTAACAATTTATTGTTCCAAAACAATCAGAACTGTATGACGACAGTTCAGTAACTTTTCTATATATTTGATAAATTAGCCTTGCGGTCTGGTTAATGGCCACAGAGCAGGGCAGGACACACTTGAGTAACTCAGAAAGCTCTGTATTGGATAGAATTATAGCTTCACCCTGTTCCTCGATGTTGACCAGCAGGCATGTTGGAAATATTTGACACAGCTGATTGGATAGAAGTATCTCATTTGCTTTTAAAAACATCCAGCGACTGTACTATTCCAGCCCATAGTCTGAATGACTTGCCCCGATGTTGATCATTGCCTTCACTGCTGAGTGTAAGCAGGTTGGGGAGGTAAATGCGGTTTACCATGGGTATTCTCACTGTTGCTGTCTTTCAATACTGTTCAATCATTCTCAGTGTTACAGGGATCATAACGAGAGGGGTCTTGCTTGGCAGGATCTAAAGTTTGCTGCAATCATTTTCCATAGGTTCAGCTGAAACTTTCAGCAAATACAAAATTTGAGAAATGCCAGTTTCGGCGGCGTGTTGGAGAACAAAAATATATATTTCCTTTGGCTAATAATTTCAAGAACAGAAAGTTCACCTAATTAATACATTGTAAGGAGGGATTAGATGTTGATGTGTACTGTAGTAGTGCATTGAGGGGTTTGTTTGGTTATCATCAATACTTATTGCTCCATCACTCTCACTTATTGGAGAGTGAAATATATAATATTAAAGGTAATTCTTTACCAGGGTAATAACCATAATCTGTGGAGGAAGCAGACCAAAGTTAACACTGTTTGCAATGAATGAATTGGGAAACTACAGTTACCCAAAACCAACTCAGTAATCCGTACCTTACACATTGCACAGTTGTTGGGTTATAATTTCTTTTCCACATATTGAAGGAACATTGCTGTGCATATTGTCTTAGCAGTTTACTGGTCCTTACTCGTGATTCAGATGAACATCTAATTATCTTGCACTAAAATACAGCGTAGAATGTATATTTCCCTCCTTCAGGATTATAACAGTAACGATTTTCACAAACAAAACTGACCTTACCATTCATTTTCACCATTTCAATTGATTTACGTTCATTTTAGCTCCAGAACAGATAATGTACAAACTATGTGACATTCCTTTGTCTGATATTCACCACAGCGTGTCGCTGTTCATTGTGACAAAAATGGAGGAATGCTGATTATTTATCACTTTGCTAAACTATCAAGTTGTATAAATTTGCATGTATGTCTGATTAATCCATACCCAATACCACAGAGCAGCACTAAACTCAATAGCTGTGGCCATCATTGATTGTTTAGAATGATATGTTCCCATGCTGCCTGGATGTTGACGTGTCCACCAGTTAACACAATATATTAGGCATATTGTGACCATTGATTTTATTACAGTCCTCACACAGTGTGGGAGGGAGATGCAGTTCACCATGGATTTCCCCACAGTCGGTGTGTGCAAATATCTTTTGTGTCGTATCGGGATCACAAAGTGAGAGGCTGGGTTTGACTGAGCAGGTTCTGAAATTTGGTGCTGTCATATTTCATTGGGTCAGCTGAATATTTAATTAATGAGAAAGCTTGGATGATGTAATTTCTGCTGCATCTTCTCATAACAGAAACATACTCAATTCTTGACTAGTAATTTCAATAAAAGCAAATAAACCCCATGAGTACTGTGTAACAAGGGAGTAGATGTCAATGTGCAGGGTGATGGGGCAGGGATGGGATTTGTGATTGGCTGTCATCAACATCTTATATTGTTCAGTGTCTGAGTCCTTATTCCTTGTTGAGAAACTGATCAGTAAAAGTAAAGACATTACCATGGGAGTGGCCGTGGTATCCTGCGGAAAGAATAGATTGGCGTTAGCATGTTTTGAGAGAATCGATTGGAAATCCACATGTTCAACGCAATTAGTTCTACAACTGGAACAATAAATGGTGCAAGGATGAATGGCAGGTATTGCTCTTTCAAAAATGAAATTAAAATTACAAATCATAATCATTTAATTTTAGATTAATAATTACCCATCTGTTCACAGATGAATATTTGTCTTGCATCAATGCAGAGAGTAAAATAAAAAATTCTCTCCTCACAGTTTCTTTATTGAACCATGCTTTTACTATTGACATGAACATTGCCATTCACACTCACTTCATTTCAACATACTTAAGGTATTTATAGCTCTAATTTATGCTGTGATTATTTGGGACTGATCCAGAATGAGTTGTGTGACATTCTTCTCTTTATTATATAATGCAGTTAATTGTTAACAATTTATTGTTCCAAAACAATCAGAACTGTATGACGAAAGTGCAGTAACTTTTCTATATATTTGATAAATTAGCCTTGCGGTCTGGTTAATGGCCACAGAGCAGGGCAGGACACACTTGAGTAACTCAGAAAGCTCTGTATTGGATAGAATTAAACTTCACCCTGTTCCTCGATGTTGACCAGCAGGCATGTTGGAAATATTTGACACAGCTGATTGGATAGAAGTATCTCATTTGCTGCTAAAAACATCCAGCTACTGTACTATCCCAGCCAATAGTCTGAATGACTTGCCCCGAAGTTGATCATTGCCTTCACTGCTGAGTGTAAACGGGTTGGGGAGGTAAATGCGGTTTACCATGGGTATTCTCACTGTTGCTGTCTTTCAATACTGTTCATTCATTCTCAATGTTACAGTGATCATAACGAGAGGGGTCTTGCTTAGCAGGATCTAAAGTTTGCTGCAACCATTTTTCATAGGTTCAGCTGAAACTTTCAGCAAATACAAAATTTGAGAAATGCCAGTTTCGGCGGCGTGTTGGAGAACAAAAATATATATTTCCTTTGGCTAATAATTTCAAGATCAGAAAGTTCACCTAATTAATACACTGTTGTGGTATATCTGGATTTCCAGAAACCCTTTGACAAGGTGCCACACAAAAGGTTGTTGCATAAGATAAAGATGCATGGCATTAAGGGGAAAGTAGTAGCATGGATAGAGGATTGGTTAATTAATAGAAAGCAAAGAGTGGGGATTAATGTGTGTTTCTCTGGTTGGCAATCAGTAGCTCGTGGTGTCCCTCAGGGATCAGTGTTGGGCCCACAACTGTTCACAATTTACTTAGATGATTTGGAGTTGGGGACCAAGGGCAATGTGTCCAGGTTTGCAGACGACACTAAGATAAGTGATAAAGCAAAAAGTGCAGATGGTACTGGAAGTCTGCAGAGGGATTTGGATAGGCTAAGTGAATGGGCTAGGGTCTGGCAGATGGAATACAATGTTGACAAATGTGAGGTTATAAATTTTGGTAGGAATAACAGCAAAAGGGATTATTATTTAAATGATAAAATATTAAAACATGCTGCTGTGCAGAGAGACTTGGGTGTGCTACTGCATGAGTCGCAAAAAGTTGGTTTTCAGGTGCAACAGGTGATTAAGAAGGCAAATGGAATTTTGTCCTTCATTGCAAGAGGGATGGAGTTTAAGAATAGGGAGGTTCTGCTGCAATTGTATAAGGTGTTAGTGAGGCCACACCTGGAGTATTGTGTTCAGTTTTGGTCTCCTTACTTGAGAAAGGATGTACTGGCACTGGAGGGTGTGCAGAGGAGATTCACTAGGTTAATCCCAGAGCTGAAGGGGTTGGATTACGAGGAGAGGTTGAGTAGACTGGGACTGTACTCCTTAGAATTTAGAAGGATGAGGAGGGATCTTATAGAAACAGATAAGATTATGAAGGGAATAGTTAGGATAGAAGCGGGCAGGTTGTTTCCACTGGCGGGTGAAAGCAGAACTAGGGGGCATAGCCACAAAATAAGGGGAAGTAGATTTAGGACTGAGTTTAGGAGGAACGTCTTCACCCAAAGGGTTGTGAATCTATGGAATTCCTTGCCCAGTGAAGCAGTAGAGGCTCCTTCATTAAAGGTTTTTAAGAGAAAGATAGATAGTTTTTTGAATAATAAAGGGATTAAGGGGAATGGTGTTCGGGCCGGAAAGTGGAGCTGAGTCCACAAAAGATCAGCCATGATCTCATTGAATGGTGGAGCAGGCTCGAGGGGCCAGATGGCCTACTCCTGCTCCTAGTTCTTATGTTCTTATGTAAGGAATGATTAGATGTTGATGTGTACTGTAGTAGTGCATTGAAGGGATTGTTTGGCTATCATCAATACTTATTGCTCCATCACTGTCATTTACTGGAGAGTGCAATATATAATATTAAAGGTAATACTTTACCAGGGTAATAACCATAATCTGTGGAGGAAGCAGATCGAAGTTAACATTGTTTGCAATGAATGAATTGGGAAACTACATTTACACAAACCAATTCAGTAATCGGTACCTTACACATTGCACAGTTGTTGGGTTATAATTTCTTTTCCACATATTGAAGGAACATTGCTGTGCATATTTTTTCAGCAGTTTAGTGATCCTTTCTCGTGATTCAGGTGAATATCTAATTATCTTGCACTAAAGTACAGAGTATTATGTATAGTTCCCTCTTCAGGATTATAACAGTAACGATTTTCACAAACGAAACAAATTTTACCTTTCAGATTTTCACCACTTCAATTGATTTACATTCATTTTAGCTCCAGAACAGGTAATGTACAAACTATGTGACATTCCTTTGTCTGATATTCACCACTGCGTGTCACTGTGCATTGTGACAAAAATGGAGGAATGCTGATTATTTATCATTTTGCTAAACGATCAAGTTGTATAAATTTGCATGTTTGTATGATTAATCCATACCAATACCACAGAGCATCACTAAATTCAATAGCCGAGGCATCATTGATTGCTTAGAATGATATGTTCCCATGCTGCCTGGATGTTGACGTGTCCACCAGTGAACACAATATATTAGGCATATTGTGACCATTGATTTTATTACAGTCCTCACACTGTGTGGGAGGGAGATGCAGTTCACCATGGATTTCCCCACAGTCGGTGTGTGCAAAATATCTTCTGTGTCCTCCTATCGGGATCACAAAGTGAGAGGCTGGGTTTGACAGAGCGGGATCTGAAATTAGCTGCTATCATATTACATGGGGTTAGCTGAATATTTAATAAAGGAGAAAGCTTGGATGATGTAATTTCTGCTGCATCTTCTCATAACAGAAACATACTCAATTCTTGACCAGTAATTTCAATAAATGCAAATAAACCCCATGAGTACTGTGTAAAAAGGGAGTAGATGTCAATGTGCAGGGTGATGGGGCAGGGATGGGATTTGTGATTGGCTGTCATCAGCACCTTATGTTGTTCAGTGTCTGAGACCTTGGGCATCATTCTCCGCCGGCGGGAGTCTCCGTTCTGCCGGCACCGGGGGGTTTCCCGACGACGTGGGGCTGCCCCACGACCGGCCGGTGTCACGGAGACTCCCGCCGGCCGGTCGGCGCAGAAATGTGGCGGGGCGGGTAGGAGAATTTCGCCCTTTATTCCTTATTGAGAAACAGATTAGTAAAAGTAAAGACATTACCATAGGAGTGGCCGGGGTATCCTGCGGAAAGAATAGATTGGTGTTAACACGTTTTGAGAGAATCGATTGGAAATCCACATGTTCAACACAATTAGTTCTACAACTGGAACATTAAATGGTGCAAGGATGATGGGTAGGTATTGCTCTTTCAAAAATGAAATTAAAATCGCAAATCATAATCATTGTATTTTAGATTATTAATTTCCCATCTGTTCACAGATGAATATTTGTCTTGCATCAATGCAGAGAGTAAAATAAAAAATTCTCTCCTCACAGTTTCTTTATTGAGCCATGTTTTTACTATTGACATGAACATTGCCATTCACACTCACTTCATTTCAACATACTTAAGTTACTTGTGGCTCTAATTTATACTGGGATTATTTGGGGCTGATCCAGTATGAGTTGTGTGACATTCTTCTCTTTATTATATAATGCAGTTATTTGTTAACAATTTATTGTTCCAAAACAATCAGAACTGTATGACGACAGTGCAGTAACTTTCTATATATTTGATAAATTAGCCTTGCGGTCTGGTTAATGGCCACAGAGCAGGGCAGGACACATTTGAGTAACTCAGAAAGCTCTGTATTGGATAGAATTATAGCTTCACCCTGTTCCTCGATGTTGACCAGCAGGTATGTTGGAAATATTTGACACAGCTGATTGGATAGAAGTATCTCATTTGCTGTTAAAAACATCCAGCTCCTGGACTATCCCAGCCAATAGTCTGAATGACTTGCCCCGAAGTTGATCATTGCCTTCACTGCTGAGTGTAAACAGGTTGGGGAGGTAAATGCGGTTTACCATGGGTATTCTCACTGTTGCTGTCTTTCAATACTGTTCAATCATTCTCAGTGTTTCAGGGATCATAAAGAGAGGGGTCTTGCTTGGCAGGATCTAAAGTTTGCTGCAATCATTTTTCATAGGGTCAGCTGAAACTATCGGCAAATACAAAATTTGAGAAATGCCAGTTTCTGCGGCGTGTTGGAGAACAAAAATATATATTTCCTTTGGCTAATAATTTCAAGAACAGAAAGTTCACCTAATTAATACATTGTAAGGAGGGATTAGATGTTGATGTGTCCTGTAGTAGTGCATTGAGGGGTTTGTTTGGTTATCATCAATACTTATTGCTCCATCACTCTCACTTATTGGAGAGTGCAATATATAATATTAAAGGTAATACTTTACCAGGGAAATAACCATAATTTGTGGAGCAAGCAGATCGAAATTAACATTTTTGCAATGAGTGAATTGGGAAACTACATTTACACAAAACCAATTCAGTAATCGGTACCTTACACATTGTACAGTTGCTGGGTTATAATTTCTTTTCCACACATTGTGCATATTTTCTTAGCAGTTTAGTGATCCTTACTCGTGATTCAGGTGAATATATAATTATCTTGCACTAAAGTACAGAGTATTATGTATAGTTCCCTCTTCAGGATTATAACAGTAACGATTTTCACAAACGAAACAAATTTTACCTTTCAGATTTTCACCATTTCAATTGATTTACGTTCATTTTAGCTCCAGAACAGATAATGTACAAATTATGTGACATTCCTTTGTCTGATATTCACCACTGCGTGTCACTGTGCATTGTGACAAAAATGGAGGAATGCTGATTATTTATCATTTTGCTAAACGATCAAGTTGTATAGATTTGCATGTTTGTCTGATTAATCCATACCCATACCACAGAGCAGCACTAAATTCAATAGCTGAGGCATCATTGATTGTTTAGAATGATATGTTCCCATGCTGCCTGGATGTTGACATGTCCACCAGTGAACACAATATATTAGGCATATTGTGACCATTGATTTTATTACAGTCCTCACACAGTGTGGGAGGTAGATGCAGTTCACCATGGATTTCCCCACAGTCGGTGTGTGCAAAATATCTTTTGTGTCCTCCTATCGGGATCACAAAGTGAGAGGCTTGGTTTGACAGAGAAGGATCTGAAATTAGCTGCTATCATATTTCATGGGGTTAGCTGAATATTTAATAAATTAGAAAGCTTGGATGATGTAATTTCTGCTGCATCTTCTCATAACAGTAAGTTACACAATTCTTGACCAGTAATTTCAATAATGGCAAATAAACCCCATGAGTACTGTGTAACAAGGGAGTAGATGTCAATGTGCAGGGTGATGGGGCAGGGATGGGATTTGTGATTGGCTGTCATCAACATCTTATGTTGTTCAGTGTCTGTGTCCTTATTCCTTGTTGAGAAACTGATCAGTAAAAGTAAAGACATTACCATGGGAGTGGCCGGGGTATCCTGCGGAAGGAATAGATTGGTGTTAACACGTTTTGAGAGAATCGATTGGAAATCCAAATGTTCAACACAATTAGTTCTACAACTGAAACAATAAATGGTGCAAGGATGATGGGCAGGTATTGCTCTTTCAAAAATGAAATTAAAATTACAAATCATAATCATTGTATTTTAGATTATTAATTTCCCATCTGTTCACAGATGAATATTTGTCTTGCATCAATGCAGAGAGTAAAATAAAAAATTCTCTCCTCACAGTTTCTTTATTGAGCCATATTTTTACTATTGACATGAACATTGCCATTCACACTCACTTCATTTCAACATACTTAAGGTATTTATGTCTTTAATTTATACTGGGATTATTTGGGGCTGATCCAGTATGAGTTGTGTGACATTCTTCTCTTTATTATATTACTTCAGATAATTGTTAACAATTTTTGTTCCAAAACAATCAGAACTGTATGACGACAGTGCAGTAACTTTTCTATATATTTGATAAATTAACCTTGCGGTCTGGTTAATGGCCACTGAGCAGGGCAGGACACACTTGAGTAACTCAGAAAGCTCTGTATTGGATAGAATTATAGCTTCACCCTGTTCCTCGATGTTGACCAGCAGGCATGTTGGAAATATTTGACACAGCTGATTGGATAGAAGTATCTCATTTGCTGTTAAAAACATCCAGCTACTGAACTATCCAAGCCCATAGTCTGAATGACTTGCCCCGATGTTGATCACTGCCTTCACTGCTGAGTGTAGACAGGTTTGGGAGGTAAATGCGGTTTACCATGGGTACTCTCACTGTTGCTGTCTTTCAATATTGTTCAATCATTCTCAGTGTTACAGGGATCATAACGAGAGGGGTCTTGCTTGGCAGGATCTAAAGTTTGCTGCAATCATTTTTCATAGGGTCAGCTGAAACTCTCGGCAAATACAAAATTTGAGAAATGCCAGTTTCGGCGGCGTGTTGGAGAACAAAAAATATTTATTTCCTTTGGCTAATAATTTCAAGAACAGAAAGTTCACTGAATTAATACATTGTAAGGAGGGATTAGATGTTGATGTGCACTGTAGTAGTGCATTGAGGGGTTTGTTTGGTTATCATCAATACTTATTGCTCCATCACTCTCACTTATTGGAGAGTGCAATACATAATATTAAAGGTAATACTTTACCAGTGTAATAACCATAATTTGTGGAGCAAGCAGATCGAAGTTAACATTGTTTACAATGAATGAATTGGGAAACTACATTTACACAAAACCAATTCAGTAATTGATACCTTACGCATTGTACAGTTGCTGGGTTATAATTTCTTTTCCACACATTAGAACATAGAACATAGAAAATACAGCACAGAACAGGCCCTTCGGCCCACGATGTTGTGCCGAACCTTTGTCCTAGATTAATCATAGATTATCATTGAATTTACAGTGCAGAAGGAGGCCATTCGGCACTTTGAGTCTGCACCGGCTGTTGGAAAGAGCACCCTACCCAAACTCAACACCTCCACCCAACACCAAGGGCAACACCATTGTGCATATTTTCTTAGCAGTTTAGTGATCCTTACTCGTGATTCAGATGAATATATAATTATCTTGCACTAAAGTACAGAGTATTATGTATAGTTCCCTCTTCAGGATTTTAACAGTAACGATTTTCACAAACAAAACAAATTTTACCTTTCAGATTTTCACCATTTCAATTGATTTACGTTCATTTTAGCTCCAGACAGATTATGTACAAACTATGTGACATTCCTTTGTCTGATATTCACCACTGCGTGTCGCTGTTCATTGTGACAAAAATGGAGGAATGCTGATTATTTATCATTTTGCTAAATGATCAAGTTGTATAAATTTGCATGTTTGTCTGATTAATCCATACCCATACCACAGAGCAGCACTAAATTCAATAGCTGAGGCATCATTGATTGTTTAGAATGATATGTTCCCATGCTGCCTGGATGTTGACGTGTCCACCAGTGAACACAATATATTAGGCATATTGTGACCATTGATTTTATTACAGTCCTCACACAGTGTGGGAGGTAGATGCAGTTCACCATGGATTTCCCCACAGTCGGTGTGTGCAAAATATCTTTTGTGTCCTCCTATCGGGATCACAAAGTGAGAAGCTGGGTTTGACAGAGAAGGATCTGAAATTAGCTGCTATCATATTTCATGGGGTTAGCTGAATATTTAATAAAGGAGAAAGCTTGAATGATGTAATTTCTGCTGCATCTTCTCATAATAGAAACATACTCAATTCTTGACCAGTAATTTCAATAAATGCAAATAAACTCCATTAGTACTGTGTAAAAAGGGAGTAGATGTCAATGTGCAGGGTGATGGGGCAGGGATGGGATTTGTGATTGGCTGTCATCAGCATCTTATGTTGTTCAGTGTCTGAATCCTTGGGCATCATTCTCCGCCGGCGGGAGTCTCCGTTCGGCCGGCGCTCGGGGGTTTCCCGACGGCGTGGGGCTGCCCCACAATGGGAAACCCCATTGACCGGCCGGTGTCACGGAGACTCCCGCCGGCCGGTCGGCGCAGAAATGTGGCGGGGCGGGGAGGAGAATTTCGCCCCTTATTCCTTATTGAGAAACAGATCAGTAAAAGTAAAGACATTACCATAGGAGTGGCCGGGGTATCCTGCGGAAAGAATAGATTGGTGTTAACACGTTTTGGAGAATCGATTGGAAATCCACATGTTCAACACAATTAGTTCTACAACTGGAACATTAAATGGTGCAAGGATGATGGGCAGGTATTGCTCTTTCAAAAATGAAATTAAAATTACAAATCATAATCATTGTATTTTAGATTATTAATTTCCCATCTGTTCACAGATGAATATTTGTCTTGCATCAATGCAGAGAGTAAAATAAAAAATTCTCTCCTCACAGTTTCTTTCTTGAGCCATATTTTTACTATTGACATGAACATTGCCATTCACACTCACTTCATTTCAACATACTTAAATTACTTGTGGCTCTAATTTATACTGGGATTATTTGGGGCTGATCCAGTATGAGTTGTGTCACATTCTTCTCTTTATTATATAATGCAGTTATTTGTTAACAATTTATTGTTCCAAAATGGTCAGAGCTGTATGATGACAGTGCAAGAATTTTTCTATATATTTGATAAATTAGCCTTGCGGTCTGGTTAATGGCCACAGAGCAGGGCAGGACACACTTGAGTAACTCAGAAAGCTCTGTATTGGATAGAATTATAGCTTCACCCTGTTCCTCGATGTTGACCAGCAGGTGTGTTGGAAATATTTGACACAGCTGATTGGATAGAAGTATCTCATTTGCTGTTAAAAACATCCAGCTCCTGGACTATCCCAGCCCAGAGTCTGAATGACTTGCCCCGAAGTTGATCATTGCCTTCACTGCTGAGTGTAAGCAGGTTGGGGAGGTAAATGGGGTTTACCATGGGTATTCTCACTGTTGCTGTCTTTCAATACTGTTCAATCATTCTCAGTGTTTCAGGGATCATAAAGAGAGGGGTCTTGCTTGGCAGGATCTAAAGTTTGCTGCAATAATTTTTCATAGGGACAGCTGAAACTCTCGGCAAATACAAAATTTGAGAAATGCCAGTTTCGGCGGCGTGTTGGAGAACAAAAATATATATTTCCTTTGGCTAATAATTTCAAGATCAGAAAGTTCACCTAATTAATACATTGTAAGGAGGGATTAGATGTTGATGTGTCCTGTAGTAGTGCATTGAGGGGTTTGTTTGGTTATCATCAATACTTATTGCTCCATCACTCTCACGTATTGGAGAGTGCAATACATATTATTAAAGGTAATACTTTACCAGGGAAATAACCATAATTTGTGGAGCAAGCAGATGGAAGTTAACATTGTTTGCAATGAATGAATTGGGAAACTACATTTACACAAAACCAATTCAGTAATCGGTACCTTACACATTGTACAGTTGCTGGGTTATAATTTCTTTTCCACACATTGTGCATATTTTCTTAGCAGTTTAGTGATCCTTACTCGTGATTCAGGTGAATATCTAATTATCTTGCACTAAAGTACAGAGTATTATGTATAGTTCCCTCTTCAGGATTATAACAGTAACGATTTTCACAAACGAAACAAATTTTACCTTTCAGATTTTCACCATTTCAATTGATTTACGTTCATTTTAGCTCCAGAACAGATAATGTACAAAGTAAGTGACATTCCTTTGTCTGATATTCACCACTGCGTGTCGCTGTTCATTGTGACAAGAATGGAGGAATGCTGATTATTTATCATTTTGCTAAACGATCAAGTTGTATACATTTGCATGTTTGTCTGAGTAATCCATACCCATACCACAGAGCAGCACTAAATTCAATAGCTGAGGCATCATTGATTGTTTAGAATGATATGTTCCCATGCTGCCTGGATGTTGACATGTCCACCAGTGAACACAATATATTAGGCATATTGTGACCATTGATTTTATTACAGTCCTCACACAGTGTGGGAGGTAGATGCAGTTCACCATGGATTTCCCCACAGTCGGTGTGTGCAAAATATCTTTTGTGTCCTCCTATCGGGATCACAAAGTGAGAGGCTGGGTTTGACAGAGAAGGATCTGAAATTAGCTGCTATCATATTTCATGGGGTTAGCTGAATATTTAATAAAGGCGAAAGCTTGGATGATGTAATTTCTGCTGCATCTTCTCATAATAGAAACATACTCAATTCTTGACCAGTAATTTCAATAATAGCAAATATACCCCATGAGTATTGTGTAACAAGGGAGTAGGTGTCAATGTGCAGGGTGATGGGGCAGGGATGGGATTTGTGATTGGCTGTCATCAACATCTTATATTGTTCACTGTCTGAGTCCTTATTCCTTATTGAGAAACTGATCAGTAAAAGTAAAGACATTACCATGGGAGTGGCCGTAGTATCCTGCGGAAAGAATAGATTGGTGTTAACATGTTTTGAGAGAATCGATTGGAAATCCACATGTTCAACACAATTAGTTCTACAACTGGAACATTAAATGGTGCAAGGATGATGGGTAGGTATTGCTCTTTCAAAAATGAAATTAAAATTACAAATCATAATCATTTAATTTTAGATTATTAATTTCCCATCTGTTCACAGATGAATATTTGTCTTGCATCAATGTAGAGAGTAAAATAAAAAATTCTCTCCTCACAGTTTCTTTCTTGAGCCATGTTTTTACTATTGACATGAACATTGCCATTCACACTCACTTCATTTCAACACACTTAAGGTACTTATGTCTCTAATTTATGCTGGGATTATTTGGGACTGATCCAGTATGAGATGTGTGACATTCTTCTCTTTATTATATAACGCAGTTAATTGTTAACAATTTATTCAGAACTGTATGACGACAGTGCATTAACTTTTCTATATATTTGATAAATTAGCCTTGCGGTCTGGTTAATGGCCACAGAGCAGGGCAGGACACACTTGAGTAACTCAGAAAGCTCTGTATTGGATAGAATTATAGCTTCACCCTGTTCCTCGATGTTGACCAGCAGGCATGTTGGAAATATTTGACACAGCTGATTGGATAGAAGTATCTCATTTGCTGTTAAAAACATTCATCTACTGGACTATCCCAGCCAATAGTCTGAATGATTTGCCCCGATGTTGATCACTGCCTTCACTGCTGAGTGTAAGCAGGTTGGGGAGGTAAATGCGGTTTACCATGGGTACTCTCACTGTTGCTGTCTTTCAATACTGTTCATTCATTCTCAGTGTTACAGGGATCATAAAGAGGGGGTCTTGCTTGGCAGGATCTAAAGTTTGCTGCAATCATTTTTCATAGGGTCAGCTGAAACTCTCGTCAAATTCAAAATTTGAGAAATGCCAGTTTCGGCTGCGTGTTGGAGAACAAAAATATATATTCCCTTTGGCTAATAATTTCAAGATCAGAAAGTTCACCTAATTAATACATTGTAAGGAGGGATTAGGTGTTGATGTGCACTGTAGTAGTGCATTGAGGGGTTTGTTTGGTTATCATCAATACTTATTGCTCCATCACTCTCACTTATTGGAGAGTGCAATATATAATATTAAAGGTAATACTTTACCAGGGAAATAACCATAATTTGTGGAGCAAGCAGATCGAAGTTAACATTGTTTGCAATGAATGAATTGGGAAACTACATTTACACAAAACCAATTCAATAATCGGTACCTTACACATTGTACAGTTGCTGGGTTATAATTTCTTTTCCACACATTGTGCATATTTTCTTAGCAGTTTAGTGATCCTTACTCGTGATTCAGATGAATATATAATTATCTTGCACTAAAGTACAGAGTATTATGTATAGTTCCCTCTTCAGGATTATAACAGTAACGATTTTCACAAACGAAACAAATTTTACCTTTCAGATTTTCACCATTTCAATTGATTTACGTTCATTTTAGCTCCAGACAGATAATGTACAAACTATGTGACATTCCTTTGTCTGATATTCACCACTGCGTGTCGCTGTTCATTGTGACAAAAATGGAGGAATGCTGATTATTTATCATTTTGCTAAACGATCAAGTTATATAGATTTGCAGGTTTGTCTGATTAATCCATACCAATACCACAGAGCAGCACTAAATTCAATAGCTGAGGCATCATTGATTGTTTAGAATGATATGTTCCCATGCTGCCTGGATGTTGACGTGTCCACCAGTGAACGCAACATATTAGGCATTTTGTGACCATTGATTTTATTACAGTCCTCACACAGTGTGGGAGGGAGATGCAGTTCACCATGGATTTCCCCACAGTCGGTGTGTGCAAAATATATTTTGTGTCCTCCTATCGGGATCACAAAGTGAGAGGCTGGGTTTGACAGAGAAGGATCTGAAATTAGCTGCTATCATATTTCATGGGGTTAGCTGAATATTTAATAAAGGAGAAAGCTTGGATGATGTAATTTCTGCTGCATCTTCTCATAATAGAAACATACTCAATTCTTGACCAGTAATTTCAATAAATGCAAATAAACCCCATTAGTACTGTGTAACCAGGGAGTAGATGTCAATGTGCAGGGTGATGGGGCAGGGATGGGATTTGTGACTGGCTGTCATCAGCATCTTATGTTGTTCAGTGTCTGAGTCCTTGGGCATCATTCTCCGCCGGCGGGAGTCTCCGTTCTGCCGGCACCGGGGGGTTTCCCGACGGCGTGGGGCTGCCCCACAATGGGAAACCCCATTGACCGGCCGGTGTCACGGAGACTCCCGCCGGCCGGTCGGGGCAGAAATGTGGCGGGGCGGGGAGGAGAATTTTGCCCCTTATTCCTTATTGAGAAACAGATCAGTAAAAGTAAAGACATTACCATAGGAGTGGCCGGGGTATCCTGCGGAAAGAATAGATTGGTGTTAACACGTTTTGAGAGAATCGATTGGAAATCCACATGTTCAACACAATTAGTTCTACAACTGGAACATTAAATGGTGCAAGGATGATGGGTAGGTATTGCTCTTTCAAAAATGAAATTAAAATCACAAATCATAATCATTGTATTTTAGATTATTAATTTCCCATCTGTTCATAGATGAATATTTGTCTTGCATCAATGCAGAGAGTAAAATAAAAAATTCTCTCCTCACAGTTTCTTTATTGAGCCATGTTTTTACTATTGACATGAACATTGCCATTCACACTCACTTCATTTCAACATACTTAAGGTATTTATGTCTCTAATTTATGCTGTGATTATTTGGGGCTGATCCAGTATGAGTTGTGTGACATTCTTCTCTTTATTATATAATGCAGTTAATTGTTAACAATTTATTGTTCCAAAACAATCAGAACTGTATGACGACAGTGCAGTAACTTTCTATATATTTGATAAATTAGCCTTGCGGTCTGGTTAATGGCCACAGAGCAGGGTAGGACACACTTGAGTAACTCAGAAAGCTCTGGATTGGATAGAATTATAGCTTCACCCTGTTCCTCGATGTTGACCAGCAGGTATGTTGGAAATATTTGACACAGCTGATTGGATAGAAGTATCTCATTTGCTGTTAAAAACATCCAGCTCCTGGACTATCCCAGCCAATAGTCTGAATGACTTGCCTCGATGTTGATCACTGCCTTCACTGCTGAGTGTAAACAGGTTGGGGAGGTAAATGCGGTTTATCATGGGTATTCTCACTGTTGCTGTCTTTCAATACTGTTCAATCATTCTCAGTGTTTCAGGGATCATAAAGAGAGGGGTCTTGCTTGCCAGGATCTAAAGTTTGCTGCAATCATTTTTCATAGGGTCAGCTGAAACTCTCGGCAAATACAAAATTTGAGAAATGCCAGTTTCTGCGGCGTGTTGGAAAACAAAAATATATATTTCCTTTGGCTAATAATTTCAAGAACAGAAAGTTCACCTAATTAATACATAGTAAGGAGGGATTAGATGTTGATGTGTACTGTAGTAGTGCATTGAGGGGTTTGTTTGGTTATCATCAATACTTATTGCTCCATCACTCTCACTTATTGGAGAGTGCAATACATAATATTAAAGGTAATACTTTACCAGGGAAATAACCATAATTTGTGGAGCAAGCAGATCGAAGTTAACATTGTTTGCAATGAATGAATTGGGAAACTACATTTACACAAAACCAATTCAGTAATCGGTACCTTACACATTGTACAGTTGCTGGGTTATAATTTCTTTTCCACACATTGTGCATATTTTCTTAGCAGTTTAGTGATCCTTACTCGTGATTCAGGTGAATATCTAATTATCTTGCACTAAAGTACAGAGTATTATGTATAGTTCCCTCTTCAGGATTATAACAGGAACGATTTTCACAAACGAAACAAATTTTACCTTTCAGATTTTCACCATTTCAATTGATTTACGTTCATTTTAGCTCCAGAACAGATAATGTACAAACTATGTGACATTCCTTTGTCTGATATTCACCACTGCGGGTCGCTGTTCATTGTGACAAAAATGGAGGAATGCTGATTATTTATCATTTTGCTAAACGATCAAGTTGTATAGATTTGCATGTTTGTCTGATTTATCCATACCCATACCACAGAGCAGCACTAAATTCAATAGCTGAGGCATCATTGATTGTTTAGAATGATATGTTCCCATGCTGCCTGGATGTTGACATGTCCACCAGTGAACACAATATATTAGGCATATTGTGAACATTGATTTTATTGCAGTCCTCACACAGTGTGGGAGGGAGATGCAGTTCACCATGGATTTCCCCAGTCGGTGTGTGCAAAATATCTTTTGTGTCCTCCTATCGGGATCACAAAGTGAGAGGCTGGGTTTGACAGAGAAGGATCTGAAATTAGCTGCTATCATATTTCATGGGGTTAGCTGAATATTTAATAAAGGAGAAAGCTTGGGTGATGTAATTTCTGCTGCATCTTCTCATAACAGAAACATACTCAATTCTTGACCAGTAATTTCAATAAAAGCAAATAAACCCCATGAGTACTGTGTAACAATGGAGTAGATGTCAATGTGCAGGGTGATGGGGCAGGGATGGGATTTGTGATTGGCTGTCATCAACATCTTATATTGTTCAGTGTCTGTGTCCTTATTCCTTGTTGAGAAACTGATCAGTAAAAGTAAAGACATTACCATGGGAGTGGCCGTAGTATCCTGCGGAAAGAATAGATTGGTGTTAACATGGTTTGAGAGAATCGATTGGAAATCCACATGTTCAACACAATTAGTTCTACAACTGGAACATTAAATGGTGCATGGATGATGGGCAGGTATTGCTCTTTCAAAAATGAAATTAAAATTACAAATCATAATCATTTAATTTTAGATTATTAATTTCCCATCTGTTCACAGATGAATATTTGTCTTGCATCAATGCAGAGAGTAAAATAAAAAATTCTCTCCTCACAGTTTCTTTCTTGAGCCATGTTTTTACTATTGACATGAACATTGCCATTCACACTCACTTTATTTCAACATACTTAAATTACTTGTGGCTCTAATTTATACTGGGATTATTTGGGGCTGATCCAGTATGAGTTGTGTCACATTCTTCTCTTTATTATATAATGCAGTTATTTGTTAACAATTTATTGTTCCAAAACAATCAGAACTGTATGACGACAGTGCAGTAACTTTTCTATATATTTGATAAATTAGCCTTGCGGTCTGGTTAATGGCCACAGAGCAGGGCAGGACACACTTGAGTAACTCAGAAAGCTCTGGATTGGATAGAATTATAGCTTCACCCTGTTCCTCGATGTTGACCAGCAGGCATGTTGGAAATATTTGACACAGCTGATTGGATAGAAGTATCTCATTTGCTGTTAAAATCATCCATCTACTGGACTATCCCAGCCAATAGTCTGAATGACTTGCCCCGATGTTGATCACTGCCTTCACTGCTGAGTGTAAACAGGTTGGGGAGGTAAATGCGGTTTACCATGGGTATTCTCACTGTTGCTGTCTTTCAATACTGTTCAATCATTCTCAGTGTTACAGGGATCATAAAGAGAGGGGTCTTGCTTGGCAGGATCTAAAGTTTGCTGCAATCATTTTTCATAGGGTCAGCTGAAACTCTCGGCAAATACAAAATTTGAGAAATGCCAGTTTCGGCGGCGTGTTGGAGAACAAAAATATATATTCCCTTAGGCTAATAATTTCAAGATCAGAAAGTTCACCTAATTAATACATTGTAAGGAGGGATTAGATGTTGATGTGCACTGTAGTAGTGCATTGAGGGGTTTGTTTGGTTATCATCAATACTTATTGCTCCATCACTCTCACTTATTGGAGAGTGCAATACATAATATTAAAGGTAATACTTTACCAGGGTAATAACCATAATTTGTGGAGCAAGCAGATCGAAGTTAACATTGTTTACAATGAATGAATTGGGAAACTACATTTACACAAAACCAATTCAGTAATCGGTACCTTACACATTGTACTGTTGCTGGGTTATAATTTCTTTTCCACACATTGTGCATATTTTCTTCGCAGTTTAGTGATCCTTACTCGTGATTCAGGTGAATATATAATTATCTTGCACTAAAGTACAGAGTATTATGTATCGTTCCCTCTTCAGGATTATAACAGTAACGATTTTCACAAACGAAACAAATATTACCTTTCAGATTTTCACCATTTCAATTGATTTACGTTCATTTTAGCTCCAGAACAGATAATGTACAAACTATGTGACATTCCTTTGTCTGATATTCACCACTGCGTGTCGCTGTTCATTGTGACAAAAATTGAGGAATGCTGATTGTTTATCATTTTGCTAAACTATCAAGTTGTATAAATTTGCATGTTTGTCTGATTAATCCATACCCATACCACAGAGCAGCACTGAATTCAATAGCTGAGGCATCATTGATTGTTTAGAATGATATGTTCCCATGCTGCCTGGAGGTTGACGTGTCCACCAGTGAACACAATATATTAGGCATATTGTGACCATTGATTTTATTACAGTCCTCACACTGTGTGGGAAGGCGATGCAGTTCACCACGGATTTCCCCACAGTCGATGTGTGCAAATATCTTTTGTGTCCTCCTATCAGGATCACAAACTGAGAGGCTGGATTCACAGAGAAGGATCTGAAATTTGCTGCTATCATATTTCATGGGGTCAGCTGAATATTTAATTAATGAGAAAGCTTGGTTGATGTAATTTCTGCTGCATCTTCTCATAACAGAAACTTACTCAATTCTTGAACAGTAATTTCAATAATGGCAAATAAACCCCATGAGTACTGTGTAACAAGGGAGGAGATGTCAATGTGCAGGGTGATGGGGCATGGATGGGATTTGTGATTGGCTGTCATCAACATCTTATATTGTTCAGTGCCTGTGTCCTTATTCCTTGTTGAGAAACTGATCAGTAAAAGTAAAGACATTACCATGGTCGTGGCCGTAGTGTCCTGCGGAAAGAATAGATTGGTGTTAACACGTTTTGAGAGAATCGATTGGAAATCCAAATGTTCAACACGATTAGTTCTACAACTGGAACAATAAATGGTGCAAGGATGATCGGCAGGTATTGCTCTTTCAAAAAAGAAATTAAAATTACAAATCATAATCATTTAATTTTAGATTATTAATTTCCCATCTGTTCACAGATGAATATTCGTCTTGCATCAATGCAGAGAGTAAAATAAAAAATTCTCTCCTCACAGTTTCTTTATTGAGCCATGTTTTTACTATTGACACGAACATTGCCATTCACACTCACTTCATTTCAACATACTTAAGGTATTTATGGCTCTAATTTATTCTGGGATTATTTGGGACTGATCCCGTATGAGTTGTGTGACATTCTTCTCTTTATTATATTACTTCAGATAATTGTTATCAATTTTTGTTCCAAAACAATCAGAACTGTATGACGACAGTGCAATAATTTTTCTATACGTTTGATAAATTAACCTTGCGGTCTGGTTAATGGCCACTGAGCAGGGCAGGACACACTTGAGTAACTCAGAAAGCTCTGTATTGGATAGAATTATAGCTTCACCCTGTTCCTCGATGTTGACCAGCAGGCATGTTGGAAATATTTGACACAGCTGATTGGATAGAAGAATCTCATTTGTCGTTAAAAACATCCAGCTCCTGTACTATCCCAGCCAATAGTCTGAATGACTTGCCCCGATGTTGATCATTGCCTTCACTGCTGAGTGTAAGCAGGTTGGGGAGGTAAATGCGGTTTACCATGGGTATTCTCACTGTTGCTGTCTTTCAATATTGTTCAATCATTCTCAGTGTTACAGGGATCATAACGAGAGGGGTCTTGCTTGGCAGGATCTAAAGTTTGCTGCAATCATTTTTCATAGGGTCAGCTGAAACTCTCGGCAAATACAAAATTTGAGAAATGCCAGTTTCGGCTGCGTGTTGGAGAACAAAAATATATATTTCCTTTGGCTAATAATTTCAAGAACAGAAAGTTCACCTAATTAATACATTGTAAGGAGGGATTAGATGTTGATGTGCACTGTAGTAGTGCATTGAGGGGTTTGTTTGGTTATCATCAATACTTATTACTCCATCACTCTCACTTATTGGAGAGTGAAATATATGATATTAAAGGTAATACTTTACCAGGGTAATAACCATAATTTGTGGAGCAAGCAGATGGAAGTTAACATTGTTTACAATGAATGAATTGGGAAACTACATTTACACAAAACCAATTCAGTAATCGGTACCTTACACATTGCACAGTTGCTGGGTTATAATTTCTTTTCCATACATTGTGCATATTTCCTTAGCAGTTTAGTGATCCTTACTCGTGATTCAGGTGAATATCTAATTATCTTGCACTAAAGTACAGAGTATTATGTATAGTTCCCTCTTCAGGATTATAACAGTAACGATTTTCACAAACGAAACAAATTTTACCTTTCAGATTTTCACCATTTCAATTGATTTACGTTCATTTTAGATCCAGAACAGATAATGAACAAACTATGTGACATTCCTTTGTCTGATATTCACCACTGCGTGTTGTGTTCATTGTGACAAAAATGGAGGAATGCTGATTATTTATCATTTTGCTAAACGATCAAGTTGTATAAATTTGCATGTTTGTCTGATTAATCCATACCAATACCACAGAGCAGCACTAAATTCAATAGCTGTGGCCATCATTGATTGTTTAGAATGATATGTTCCCATGCTGCCTGGATGCTGACGTGTCCACCAGTGAACACAATACATTAGGCATGTGGTGACCATTGATTTTATTACAGTCCTCACACAGTGTGGGAGGGATATGCAGTTCACCACGGATTTCCCCACAGTCGGTGTGTGCAAATCTCTTTTGTGCCCTCCTATCGGGATCACAAAGTGAGAGGCTGAGTTTGACTGAGCAGGTTCTGAGATTTGCTGCTGTCATTTTTCATTGTGCCAGCTGAATATTTAATGAATGAGAAAGCTTGGATGATGTAATTTCTGCTGCATCTTCTCATAACAGAAACATACTCAATTCCTGACAAGTAATTTCAATAATAGCATATAAACCCCATGAGTACTGTGTAACAAGGGAGTCGATGTCAATGTGCAGGGTGATGGGGCAGGGATGGGATTTGTGATTGGCTGTCATCAACATCTTATGTTGTTCAGTGTCTGTGTCCTTATTCCTTGTTGAGAAACTGATCAGTAAAAGTAAAGACATTACCATGGGAGTGGCCGTAGTATCCTGCGGAAAGAATAGATTGGTGTTAACATGTTTTGAGAGAATCGATTGGAAATCCACATGTTCAACACAATTAGTTCTACAACTGGAACAATAAATGGTGCAAGGATGATGGGTAGGTGTTGCTCTTTCAAATCTAATATCAAAATTATGAATCATAATCATTTTATTTTGGTTTATTAATTTCCCATCTGTTCACAGATGAATATTTGTCTTGCATCAATGCAGAGAGTAAAATACAAAATCTGCTCCTTCTCAGTTTCTTTATTGAGCTACGTTTTTACAATTAATATGAATATTGCCATTTACACTCACTTCATTTTGTTTTTTAACAAACATTTTATTCAGCCATTCATGGTTTTACAACAACAAAAGATACAAATACAAATATAAACATAAATCAGTGCGTATCACCCAACCAACCAACAACCGTACCCCGCCAACGTGGCTTAAAGACACACCCACCAAGTCCCTGCATCTCTTCTCGCTGTTCCAGCCTAAACTAAACTCCCCCTTATTCCCGAACCCACCGCCTTATTGTATCCGCTAACAGTTTAGCTTTCCTGAAGAAGTCGATAAACAGCTGCCACCTCCGAACGAACCCTAACGCTGATCCTCTCAGGGTGAATTTAATTTTGTCCAGCCTGAGGAACCCAGCCATGTCGCTAACTCATAGTCCCTCTACGCTAATTCGATCCGTCTCCAGGTTACCAAGGAGGCAAAGGACAAAACGTCAGCCTCTCTCACCCCCTGGACTCCCGGGTCTTCCGACGCTCCAAAGATCGCCACCTCAGGACTCGGCGCCACCCTCGTTTTTAGCACCATGGGCACGGCATCGGCAAATCACTGCCAAAATCCCCTAAGCTTCGGACATGCCCAAAACATATGGACATGATTTGCGGGCCGTTCTGCAAACCTCACACACCTGTCCTCCACCCCAATAAACCTGATCAACATGTGTGCCCGGTGTACCACCATGAATTGTATCAGGCTGAGCCTGGCACATGATGAGGACGTGTTGGCTCTGCTCAGAGCATCCTCCCACAGACCCGACTCTAACTCCTTTCCCAACTCATCCACCGATTTATAGCAGATAGCGAAACCCATTCCCTCCCGGCAGTTCAAATCCTCCAAACGAGGAGAACTCTCATCAATAAACAGATCCCCCAGCCTCTCTATACGTGCACTCTGCCACCTCCAAAACCCTCCATCAAGCCTCCCCGGGACAAACAAGTGATTGCCACAAATTGGTGCCCACACCGACGTTTAACACACTCACTTCATTTCAACATGCTTAAGTTATTTATGGCTCTAATTTATACTAGGATTATTTGGGGCTGATCCAGTTTGAGATGTGTGACATTCTTCTCTTTATGATATAATGAGGTAATTTGTTCACAATTTATTGTTCCAAAATGGTCAGAGCTGTATGATGACAGTGCAGGAATTTTTCTATATATTTGATAAATCAGTCTTGCGGTCTGGTTAATGGCCACTGAGCAGGGCTGGACAGACTTGAGCAACTCAGAAAGCTCTGTATTGGATAGAACTATAACTTCACCCTGTTCCTCGATGTTGACCAGCAGGCATGTTGGAAATATTTGACACAGCTGATTGGATAGGACTATCTCATTTTCCATTAAAAACATCCAGCTCCCGGACTATTCCAGCCAATAGTCTGAATAACTTGCCCCGATGTTGATCATTGCCTTCACTGCTGAGTGTAAACAGGTTGGGGATGTAAATACGGTTTACCATGGGTATACTCACAGTTGCTCATTCAATACGGTTCATTCATTCCCTATCTTACAGGAATTATAAAAGGAGAGGTTTTCCTTGGCAGGACCTAAAGTTTGCTGTAATCACTTTTCATAGGATCAGCTGAAACTCTCAGCAACAACAATATTTGAGAAATACTAATTTCTACTGCTTTCTGGAGGACCAAAATACATATTTTCTTTGGCAAGTAATTTTGAGAACAGCAAATTCACCAGTTCATACTTTGTAGTGAGGGATTAGATGTACTGTACTAATGTATTGAAGGGATTGTTTGGCTATCATCAATATTTATTGCTCCAACTCTGTCACTGTACTTGTTGGAGAGTGTAATATATAAAATTAATGACAATACTTTACCTGGATAAATATCGCAATCTGTGGAACAAACAGATTGACGTTAACATTGTTTGCAAAGAATGAATTGGGAAACAACATTTACACAAACCAATTCAGTAATCGGTACCTTACACATTGCACAGTTCTTGGGTTATAATTTCTTTTCCACATATAGAAGGAACATTGCTGTGCATATTTTCTAAGCAGTTTACTGATCCTTACTCGTGATTCAGGTGAATATCTAAGTATCTTGCACTAAAGTACAGAGTATTATGTATATTTCCCTCCTTCAGGATTATAACAGTATATATATCATTCACATTTTCATAATTTCAACTGATTTAAGTTCATTTTAACTCCAGAACAGGTAATGTACAAACTATGTGACATTCCTTTGTCTGATATTCACCACAGCGTGTCGCTGTTCATTGTGACAAAAATGGAGGAACGCTAATTATTTATCATTTTGCTAAACTATCAAGTTGTATAAATTTGCATGTTTGTCTGATTAACCCATACCCAATACCACAGAGCATCACTAAATTAAGTAGCTGTGGCCATCATTGATTGTTTAGAATGATATGTTCCCATGCTGCCTGGATGTTGACATGTCCAGCAGTTAACACAATATATTAGGCATATTGTGACCATTGATTTTATTACAGTCCTCACACAGTGTGGGATAGAGATGCAGTTCACCATGGATTTCCCCACAGTCGGTGTGTTCAAATACCTTTTGTGTCCTCCTATCGGGATCACAAAGTGAGAGCCTGGATTGATAGGGCAGGATCTGAAATTTGCTGCTATCATATTTCATGGGGTCAGCTGAATATTTAGTTAATTAGAAAGCTTGGTTGATGTAATTTCTGCAGCATCTTCTCATAACAGAAACATACTCAATTCCTGACCAGTAATTTCGATAATAGCAAATAAACCCCATGAGTACTGTGTAACAAGGGAGTCGATGTCAATGTGCAGGGTGATGGGGCAGTGGTGGGGTTTGTGATTGGCTGTGAACAACATCTTATATTATTCAGTGTCTGTGTCCTTATTCCATGTTGAGAAACTGATCAGTAAAATTGAAACAATACCTTTGTCGGAGATTACGTATGCTGTGGAAGGAATAGATTGGTGTTAACATGTTTTGAGAGAATGTATTAGAAATCCACATGTTCAACACAATTAGTTCTAAAACTGGAATAATAAATGGTGCAAGGATTATGGGTAGGTGTTGCTCTTTCAAAAATTAAATTAAAATTACGAATCATAATCATTTTATTTCACTTTATTAATTTCCCATCCGTTCGCAGATGAATATCTGTCTTGCATCAATGCAGAGAATAAAATATAAAATTCTCTCCTCACCTTTTACAATTGATATAAACATTACCATTCATATTCACGTCATTTGAACTTGCTTAATGCTTTTATTTATCCTCGGATTATTTCTGGGTAATCCAGCATGATTTGTGTGGAATTCTTCACTCTGTTGTTTTAAAAATCTAAATATGGTTAAAAAAAAACCAGCACTGTATGACAACAGTGCAGCGATTTTTCTATATATTTGATCAATTTGCTTTGCGGTCTGGTTAATGGTCACTAGGCAGGGCAGAGTTACGTGAGTAACTCAGAATGTTCCTGACTGGATAGAATTACCTGTTCAAGTGGCACCTGCTTGTTGACCATCAGCTAAGTTGGAAATATTTGACCTCGCTGTTTGGGGAGAACTATTTCTATTGACGTTAAAACATGCAGTTACTGGCCAATCCTAGCCAATCGGCTGAATGGCTTCTCACTATATAGACCATTGCCTTCACTGCTGATTGTACACAGGTTGGGGAGGTCTATGCAGTTTGCCATGGGTTTTCTCACTGTCTTCCAATACTGTTAGTTCATTCGCTGGGCGGGATTCTCCGACCCCCCGCCGGGTCGGAGAATCGCCGGGGGGCGGCGTGAATCCCTCCCCTGCCGGCCTCCAAATTCTCCGGCACCGAAAATTCGGCGGCGGCGTGCCAACGACTCCGGCGCGGGGCTAGCTCCGCAAGGTGAGGGCTTGGCCCCTAAAGGTGCGGCTTCTCTGGGGAAGGCGCGGAGGATGATGACGACTTGTTGTAAGATAAGCTGCTCCTAACCTTCCAAGGTAGTCTGACTCCTGTCATTTAGATAACGGACCGCAGCCGGCTGGATGATCTCTGGTTATACCACGGGGACACCTCCACATTATTTTTTTCGGGGGGTGGTGAGGGGAGATGGAGCCAGGTTTGGGTCGTAGACTGAGGCTGTCTCATACTGTGGCCGTCATGGCCTGTTGGATGTGCATGGGTCCGATGTGTGCTAACACCATAGGCCCACATCCAACTCCAGTCCAACCTTCCCACCCATGGGCAGACAGTGAAAGGCAGCTGGGACTGGTGCTGCAAAAGTGTTTAATGGTGTGATTGTACAATTAGTATTCCCAAACCCCTGATGTTTGGAAGACTGTGTTGAAAAGGTGGGACAAACAAATTTTGTTTCCAAACTTGTCTTACTTAAAGGATATTTGGCAAGTACTTTTATCAGACAGGGTGAAGAGATTTTGGCTTTTGTGGCGTCTAATGGTCTGTGTCAGTTTAAATGAATGTAGTTCGGAATGAAGAATGCCCCAGCAACATTCCAAAGATTAACCAACAAGGTCATGTCCGGACTAAACAATTGTGCCGTGTACACTGACGATTTTGTAGTGTTTAGTCAAATGTGGAAGAAGCATTTGGAACATTTAAAAGAATTATCGATCGACTACAGGAGGGTGGATGCTGGTTGCTGCCTTCGGTCATACAATTCCTGGTCAGATCGCCCCACCGCAGGTGAAAACGAAAGCTTTGGGGAGTTTCCATTACGGTCAACGAGGAGAGAAGTCCTGAGATTTCTGGGCATGAGTGGTTTCAACCAGAAATCTGTATTTCAGAATCACAAAGTGGGAAGCCAGAGGGTGTTTTTTCGTGTGCAGGGTCTGAAATTTGTCATTATCATATTTCATCGGGTCAGCTGAATCTCTAACCTGCTGCAAATTTTGGGGAATGCCATTTTCTGCTGTGTTTTGGAGAACACAAATATATTTTGTTCCCTGGTGAGTAATTTCAATGTATCTTATTGAGTATTAATGGTATTTAGTAACGAGTAAGGTTTGAAGTTCAAAGGCTTTAGAAAGCAAAGCCATCTTTTCATATTGTTAGTTCATTTTTTTAAGGGGGAGGTGTGATGAATGTCGGAATTTCATATATAAATATAGTATTATATGTACCTGGTGCAGTAATGGTTAAACGCCTGGGTTGGGGTGTGTATTTGATTGCTGCAGTAATGTTGTTAAAAATCCTGGTTTGAAAGGCAGCTAGACTTTGGGGCTACAGAGGTGCAATGAAAATATTGTAAAAGTAAGATCATAATTTATTCCAGCCATGGATATTGTTTGCCAAAGCAAGGCTGATGGAATTTTGTTTCTAGAAATATTCCCTGGGGATGAAATAGAAGCATCGCCATTAGTCAGATGGTCATAACCCAGTTAGTGGGATCGAGATTATGTGGTTAATGGGAAGAGCCGGGGGCTGAAGCAGTCAGGTGTTGAGTTTAGCTTAGATCTGTCTGTGAACAGGCGAGCAGTTTCTGGAAACGTAGTGCGTTTTGACCTATGTTTGCACAGGCTAGCAGCTTCTGGAGAAACAGTTCAGTTAAAAAGATTTGACTGTGAACAAAACATGAGCTTTTTGCCAAATGCTGGGAAGTTAAACAGTAGCTCGACACAGGCAAGGACCTGCGGGCTGGTCCCTGAAGGATCTCTCTCTATCAAGGCAGTTTGTCCAAGACATCTCGAGAAAGGAAGTATTCTGGGTATGCTAACTGTATTTAAAAGTGGGTGATGAGGTTCTGCTTTATTGGCGATAGAAAGATGGTAGTTATTATTTTATTGTGAAGCATTGTTTCACTGGTAATTGTAGCTATATGTTTGTGCTGTTAAATGTAGTTTTAATATTGTGTTAATAAGAAAGCTTGTTTAATACACCATATCCCGATTTGTGTGTGGAATCACTCCTGGAGTCTTTCCTCGCAGTCTTACAAATTAAAAATAAAATATTAGGGGTTCTGTCCGGTATCCTAGTAACTGTTGGGGTCTGGTCCAGGATCGCAATAGGACCAGATGGTTAGCTAAACGGATTTGGTCGCTATTGCCAACTGAAGAGAATTTACACTTTTAACAGTTTTGGAACATGTTAGAAGCAGCCAGTGAGCGTGGAATGGTGCAGCGAAGGGATTTGGATTTGGGTATTATGAACAATTTTACTAAGAGTGCTTGTATTATTCTTTCTAGAGATTAAAACAGACAAAAATTGATTATTAAATTCTCAGGACTAAAATACATACCATATTGGGAAGCACCATAATGGTCTGCCAAAAGAAAATAATTCATCTCGGTTTCCATGAATCATGGATTGATTTGAATCTTTACAAACATTTACATAAAGTGCTGAGGTAATAAAAGTCTCCAGCACAGAAAAGGACATTCGGCCCATTGCGTCTGCGTTGATCAAAAACAACCACCTCAGTTTGTTTTATTTGCTTTTGGGATGCCCCCCCTCAGTCTCCTCTGCTCCAAGGAAAACAATCCCAGTCTATCCAATCGCTCTTTGTAGCTAAAACTCTCCAGCTCAGGCAACATCCTGCTAAATCTCCTCTGCACCCTTTCCAGTGCGATCACGCCCCTCTTATGTGGATTCCAGATCTGCTCACGATCCTCTAGCTGTGACCGAACCAACATTTTATACAGTTCCAGCATAACCTCCCTGCTCTTAAACTCCGTGCCTCAGCTAATAAAGGCAATTATACCCTATAACATCTTAACCATTGTATCCACCCACCCTGCTGCCTCAATTGACGGGTGTACATGCACATTGAGGTCCCTCTGATCCTCGGTGCTTCCCAGGATTCTAACGTTTATCCTGTATTCCCTTGCCTTGTTTGTCCTGCCCAAGTGCATCACCTCACACTTATCCATGGTGAATTCCATTTGCCACTGATTAGCCCATTTGACCAGCCCGTCTATATCCTCCTGAAATCTGAGGCTATCCTCACTATTTACCAGCCTGCCAATTTTTCTCTCGTCTGCAAACTTACTGATCAACCGTCCTACATTCAAGTCTAAATCATTTATATAAACCACAAACAGCAAGGGACCCCGACACTGATCCCGGCGGAACCCCACTGGACACAGGCTTCCAGTCAGAAAAACACCCCTCGACCACCATTTAGGGGTGGCAGGGTGGCACAGTTGTTAGCACTGTTGTCTCACAGCGCCAGGGACCCTGGTTCAACTCTTCGTGCCTTGAGTTACTGTCTGTGTGGAGTTTGTATGTTCTCCCCGTGTCGCTGTAAGTTTCCTCCGGTTGCTCATGTTTCCTCCCACAGTACAAAGATGTGCAAGTTAGGTGGATTGTCCGTGTTAAATTACCCGTTAGTGTCCAGGGATGTGCAGATTAATCTATTGAGTTACGGGGATAGAGTAGGGTGGACGGGGGAGTGGACATGGGTAGAGTGCTCGTTCGAAGGGTCGGTACAGACTCGATGGTCCAAATGGTCTCCCACTGCCCTGTAGATATTCTATGAGCACCGTCTGCTTCCTGCCACTCAGCCAGTTCTGGATTCAATCATCCACATTTCCTGGACTCTTACCTTTGCATTCAGTCTCCCATGTGGCACCTTATCAAAAGCCTTGCTGAAGTCCAGGTGGACCACATGATGTATTGCCCTCAACTACACACTAGTTTACGACTTTGAAAAACCCAATTAGGTTGATCAGACATGATCTCCCCTGAACAGAACCATACTGACTGTTCTTGCTTAACCCCTGCCTCCCCAAATGCAGATTAATTCTGTCTCTCAGAATTGCTTCCAATAGTTTCCCCACCATTGAGGTTAGACTGACTGGCCTGTGTTTATCCCTTCCTCCCTTCTTGAATAATGGAACCACATTGGCTGTCCTCCAGTCCTCCGGCACCTCTCCTGTGGCCAGACAAGAATCGGAAATTTTTTGCCAGCCCGCGCTTCACTCAACAGCCTGGGATACATTTCATCTGACCCTGGAGTTTTGTCGACTTTTACACCTGCCAACCTACTCAATACCTAATCAAGTATTCATTTAGAATCCTACCTACATCCTTCGGCTCCACACACAAATTACCGCTGAGGTGCTTAATAGGTCCTTCTCTTTCCCTGTTATCCTTAATGTACATGGAAAACAATTGAGGATTTTCCTTTATTTTATCTGCCAGTATCCTTTCATGTCCCCTTTTTGCTCTCCTAATATCATATTCTAGTTTGTACTTGTACATTCTCTACACCTCCAGGGCTTCTGCTGTTTTGAGCGCTCTATATATGTCATAAGCCTCCCTTTTCTTTTTATCTAACGCTGTATATCCATTGATATCCAGGGTTCATTGGATTTACTGGTTCCACCCTTTTTCTTCATTGACAAATGTTGACCCTGTACTCTCCCTATTTCCTTCTTGAATGGATCCCACTGTCGTGTCACAGATTTACCGAAACGTGTCTACTCCCAGTCCACTCTGGCCAAATCATATCTGATCTTATTGAAATCGGCCGTTCCCTAGTTCAACCGTGTCCTTTTCCATAACAATCTTGAATCTAATGAAGATTGCTTTCATGTCAAATGCAAGTCCAGGACCACCCCGTCTTATAGAGCCTTCTACGTTCAGGCTTAAAGAAATTCTGGTTGCATTTTAAGAATTATGCTCCCTCTAAACCTTTCACACTATGACTACCCCAGTTAACGTTGGGGAAGTTGAAAGCCCCTACTATCACTACAGTATTCAGCACCGCTCTGAAATTCGCCTAGATATCTGCCTTCTATTTCTCTCGGACTGTTAGGGGGCCGATAGAACACGCCCAGCAATGTGATTGCTCCTTTTTGGTTTTTAGGTTCTACCCATCAGGCTTAATTTGAAGAGCTCCTTAAGATGTTGTCCCTCATTACTGCTGTAATTGATTCCCTGATCAAAATTTCAACACCCCTTCCTCCTTTACCTCTTTCCATGTCTCGCCTGAAGATCCTATATCCTGGAAGATTGAGCTGTCAAACTTGCCCCTCTCTCAACCATGTCTCAACGAGATCATGCCCATGTTCTAATTTGTGCCCTCAACTCATCTGCCTGGTTCCTCATGCTCCTTGTTTTTGCATTAAAATAAATACCACCAATCTTGTCAAACTCCCTTGTGACTTGATTGGTCCAGAACATCTATGCCTTCCTGACTCTCTCGCTGTCTTTTCTAATATTGGCTGAACATCTCCCTCTGCTGAACCTTTTCTCAGGACACCTCGCAGTCAGTGTCACAGTGAAGCGCTTTAGGAATGGTGTCCTCACAGTCAGCATTGCAAAGAAGCAGCCCGCGAACAGTGTTCTTGCAGTCAGCGTTGCAAAGAAGGAGTCTTAATTTTTAAAAATGATTTCTTTTGGGGGGAAAAAGGGGTTAACGGAGAAAAAACACAAACAAATAAAAGTCAGGGTCAAAATAATAAACTAATATCAGAAAGTATTATATATTTTGCTTCCCTAATTAATTTATTCAATCCAAAACATTTGGAGGACATCTACAAGCTGTGTAACATTACCCCCTCCACTAATTAATGCAACTGTTAAACGTTAAGTCGGAAAGGAAAAGTTCAATCCTGTAGGAAAAGGACTCAGCAGTCTTTATCCATGATGATGAAGCATGCAGTTAGATTAATTTTGCATTGATGTCTGGTTAATTATCACATCTCAGGGCAGGACAGACTTGTGCAGTTTCCAAGTCCTTGATTTATGTAATTACATACTCACATTATACTCGGATGCCCAACTCCACCTGCTCCTTCCGCAGAGTCCTTTAAATGTTTCCCAATCCAATACTTACCAATTCCCTTTTGAAAGTTCCTCATGAATCTGACTCCGCTGGCCTTTCAGGCAGCACATTCCAGATCACAGCAACCCGCTGTGTTAAAATATGTTTCCCCTCTGCTCCCTTTACAACTTATCTCAAATCATGGCCTCTGCTTACCGACCACCCTGCCAGAGGAAAGAGTTTCTTTGTTACCCTATCAAATGCTCATAATTCTGAACATTTGGATTAAATCTCCCATGGACATTCTTTCCCCTGAGGAAGGACATCCCAGTTTATCTCGTTACTCTTCATCACTGAAGTCTTTACATTGAGCACAGTTACTGCTGAAGAATATTTGGGTAGAATGCTTCCTCCAGTTGCAGTGGCAAATTCTCTATTGTAAATTCAAAATAATTCTGGGAATGTGCTGCCCCCGTTCTTTCGCCTGGTCATTCGCTGATCGCAGCAACTCACTGTACAGAAACAGTTGTCGCATTTTCCCTCTGGTATGTTTGAGAATCAGTTCAATCTGACTTCTCTGGTTACTGCCAGTGGAAACAATCTCTCCTCATTTACTCCATCAAGTCCCTTCATAACTGATTCCCCCTTAAAATTCTCCACTCTCAGGAGAACACTCCCAGGTTCTACAGTCTCGGGCATAACCCAAGTCCCCCCTGGCCCTGTGACCATTCTAGTAAAGAGCCTCTGCCCTCTCTTCAAGGTTTTGACATCCCCTCGAAAGTGGCAGAACCCCATCGAGAGGCTGCAAGCTCCACACCGGACACTTGGAGCTCTGTCCAGAGGCTGCAAGGACAGGTAAAACAGTATTAAAAGAGAGGCAAAGCACATTGCTCCCTACCTGCCAAGAGCCCCGCCATGTGGGCGAAAAGGAGAAGTAGACTCAGGTACTTCATGGTTGCGGTGAGTTGTTTGCCTCTCTGTGAGGTGTTTGTGCACTGCGGACTCTGGGCTTATATACATTATCAGACCAGCACTTCTGACCCTGTAAAGCAGTTCTGGCTCGGTTTTGAACACATGCTATTCTGTTCTCACCATGAATCAGCCTTTCTGACAAGCGTGACCAGGATTCAGTGAACACGGAATGAAATGTCAGCCAAAAGATAAGACATTAATTGCAGCACTCAGTTCAATTTTTCAGCCATCAACCCTGGCTTGCCCAACCAATCAGAATCGAGGGGCTGAAACGAGGCTCCTGAGGAAGACTGAAAACAACAAAGGCTCCAATTCTGTGGTGAAGGGTGGAGGAGGATGGATCTTGGGATTCATGGTGTTGGGCAAACGTTTGACAGAATAGTGTCTACACGTGGAGCAGTTTATCCACCCAAGCTACAATAGAACAACAGAAAACCCAGTTCATGGAAAGATTTCTCCATAATGATTTCTAAATCCTAAAGGGAGGGAGCCATGAACCTCTTGCAATGTGGAAGGGCAATGCGAGAAGGGGAGTGTGTCAAGTCCAGTGTTGGTTTCACTTTTGCTTCTGAGCAGAGCGCACGCAGACAACTCTGCTGCACATCCTCAAGTTGTAGAACAAATGCCCAGGACTGTTGGGAATTCCAAGTCCAGGTCTCATGCTGAATTTAAAGGTCTCGCTGACAAGCCCCAGCTGGGTATGCTGTCCACCATCTTGTACGAAGCCCACGGGGAAATCGATCATCGATCCCCCGTGCTCCTCGTGAGAGTTATCCACACACCCTCATCTCCAGGTCAAACAGTGTCCGCTCATTCCAGATTCCCCCCCGAGTGGAAACATCCTCTCAGCATCTTAAATGTTCTTAACATCACCTCTAATACTTCCAAATTCCATGATAATTGGATCAACCTGCACAAACATTCCTCAGAACACAACTCTTTCAGCTCAGTGAACCTTATCTGAACTTAGCTTAAATGCAAGTATATCCTTTCTGAAGTAAGGTGGCCAAAGCTGAGCACCTTACTCTGGGTGGAATCTAATACACCGTGCTCTCGGTGTAATCTCGGGGCAATCCTGTACAGTTGCACCAAGCTGTCCATACATTTGATCCTGCTTCCAATGAAGGCCAGCATTTGAAACCAGCTGAAGATGGGTTGGGCCTACAATAGTCCCCAGAGGAACTCATTCAGTGACATTCTGGAACTGATATGATTGACACCCAATAACCACAATCTTGGTGCGAGGCATGACTCCAACCAGCAGAGAGTTTCCCCACTGACCTCAGTTTTGCTCGGGCTCCTTGATGCCACACTCGGTCAAATGTTGCCATGATGTCAAGGGCAGTCACCCTCACCTGACCTCGAGAATTCAGCTCCATTGTCCATGTTTGGCTGTAATGAGAACAGGATCCGAGTGGCCCTGGTGGAACGCAAACTGAGAGTGAGCAGATAATTGCTGAGTAAGTGCTGCTTGATAGCACTGTTGATGACACCTCCCATCACTTTTCTGATGATTGAGAGGAGACTGATGTGTGGTATTTGGCTGAGTTGGAATTGTTCTGGTTTTTGTGGACAGGTCATAACTGGCAATTATCAACATTTGTCAGGTAGATGGCAGTGGAGCAGCTGTATCAAGTAAATTGGCTCAGGCGCAGCGAATTCACCATCAAACATTTCAAAGGTAGGTCCAATACTGGGTTTGATTCAGTGTAAACGTCCCTCTGCACTGTTTCCTGAAACAATCCCAGGCTACAACACAGGGCTAGATACAGAGTAAAGATGCTTCAACATTGTCCAGTTCAGCGTAATATCAGGACACTGACTACGGTCTCTTAATCGCTTCTTTTTCAGGGAAATATCCAATGTCTCTCAGACCCCTCCAATTTGAAAGATATCTGCAGTCTGACTGATCTCTCCCAAGCCCCAATCTCTTCGGGTGCTATCTGTACACTGATTGGTATCACTCAATCCCCCTGTCTCTCAGTGAAATCTCTACACTGACTGGTATCTCGCAGTCCTCTCTCTCAGGGAAATATTAGTGCACTGACTGGGGTCCCTCAATCCCACTCCCTTAGAAAGGAAGGTGAACACTGACTGGTGACTCTCAGTATGTCTCCCTCCAGGAAATATCAGTACACTGACTGGTGTTTCTCAGTCCCCTCTCTCACAAGGGAAGTTTTGCACATGAACTGGTATCTCTTAGTCCTCTCTCTCTGTCTGGGAAATATTTGTATACTGACTGGTGTCTCTCAGTCCCTTTCTACACTGACTGGTATTTCTCAGTGCCCTCTCTCTCGGAGGGCTATCTGTACACTGACTGGTATTTCTCAGTGCCCTCTCGCTCGGTGGGATATCTGTACACTGACTGGTATTTCTCAGTGTCCTCTCTCTCGGTGGGATATCTGTACACTGACTGGTATTTCTCAGTGTCCTCTCTCTCGGAGGGCTATCTGTACACTGACTGGTATTTCTCAGTGCCCTCTCTCTCGGTGGGATATCTGTACACTGACTGGTGTTTCTCAGTGCCCTCTCTCTCGGTGGGATATCTGTACACTGACTGGTATTTCTCAGTGCCCTCTCTCTCGGTGGGATATCTGTACACTGACTGGTATGTCTCAGTGCCCTCTCTCTCGGTGGGATATCTGTACACTGACTGGTATTTCTCAGTGCCCTCTCTCTCAGAGGGATATCTGTACACTGACTGGTATTTC
Source organism: Scyliorhinus torazame (assembly GCF_047496885.1). Classification (NCBI taxonomy): domain Eukaryota; kingdom Metazoa; phylum Chordata; class Chondrichthyes; order Carcharhiniformes; family Scyliorhinidae; genus Scyliorhinus; species Scyliorhinus torazame. The sequence goes on from NC_092737.1 coordinate 11,498,767, forward strand.
TCAGTGCCCTCTCTCTCGGTGGGATATCTGTACACTGACTGGTATTTCTCAGTGTCCTCTCTCTCGGTGGGATATCTGTACACTGACTGGTATTTCTCAGTGCCCTCTCTCTCGGAGGGCTATCTGTACACTGACTGGTATTTCTCAGTGCCCTCTCTCTCGGTGGGATATCTGTACACTGACTGGTATTTCTCAGTGCCCTCTCTCTCGTTGGGATATCTGTACACTGACTGGTATTTCTCAGTGCCCTCTCTCTCGGTGGGATATCTGTACACAGACTGGTATTTCTCAGTGCCCCTCTCTCGGTGGGATATCTGTACACTGACTGGTATTTCTCAGTGCCCTCTCTCTCGGTGGGATATCTGTACACTGACTGGTATTTCTCAGTGCCCTCTCTCTCGGTGGGATATCTGTACACTGACTGGTATTTCTCAGTGCCCTCTCTCTCGGTGGGATATCTGTACACTGACTGGTATTTCTCAGTGCCCTCTCTCTCGGTGGGATATCTGTACACTGACTGGTGTCTCTCAGTCCCCTCTCTCTCGGTGGGATATCTGTACACTGACTGGTATTTCTCAGTGCCCTCTCTCTCGGTGGGATATCTGTACACAGACTGGTATTTCTCAGTGCCCCTCTCTCGGTGCGATATCTGTACACTGACTGGTATTTCTCAGTGCCCTCTCTCTCGGTGGGATATCTGTACACTGACTGGTATTCCTCAGTGTCCTCTCTCTCGGTGGGATATCTGTACACTGACTGGTATTTCTCAGTGCCCACTCTCTTGGTGGGATATCTGTACACTGACTGGTATTTCTCAGTGCCCTCTCTCTCGGAGGGATATATGTACACTGACTGGTATTTCTCAGTGCCCTCTCTCTCGGTGCGATATCTGTACACTGACTGGTATTCCTCAGTGTCCTCTCTCTCGGTGGGATATCTGTACACTGACTGGTATTTCTCAGTGCCCTCTCTCTCGGTGGGATATCTGTACACTGACTGGTATTTCTCAGTGTCCTCTCTCTCGGTGGGATATCTGTACACTGACTGGTATTTCACAGTGCCCTCTCTCTCGGTGGGATATCTGTACACTGACTGGTATGTCTCAGTGCCCTCTCTCTCGGTGGGATATCTGTACACTGACTGGTATTTCTCAGTGCCCTCTCTCTCGGTGGGATATCTGTACACTGACTGGTATTTCTCAGTGCCCTCTCTCTCGGTGGGATATCTGTACACTGACTGGTATTTCTCAGTGCCCTCTCTCTCGGTGGGATATCTGTACACTGACTGGTATTTCTCAGTGCCCTCTCTCTCTCAGGGAGATATCTGTACACTGACTGGTATTTCTCAGTGCCCTCTCTCTCAGGGAGATATCTGTACACTGACTGGTATTTCTCAGTGCCCTCTCGGTGGGATATCTGTACACTGACTGGTATTTCTCAGTGCCCTCTCTCTCGGTGGTATATCTGTACACTGAGTGGTATTTCTCAGTGCCCTCACTCTCGGTGGGATATCTGTACACTGACTGGTATTTCTCAGTGTCCTCTCTCTCGGTGGGATATCTGTACACTGACTGGTATTTCTCAGTGCCCTCTCTCTCGGTGGGATATCTGTACACTGACTGGTATTTCTCAGTGCTCTCTCTCTCGGTGGGATATCTGTACACTGACTGGTATTTCTCAGTCCCCTCTCTCTCTCAGGGAGATATCTGTACACTGACTGGTATTTCTCAGTGCCCTCTCTCTCGGTGGGATATCTGTACACTGACTGGTATTTCTCAGTCCCCTCTCTCTCGGTGGGATATCTGTACACTGACTGGTATTTCTCAGTGCCCTCTCGGTGGGATATCTGTACACTGACTGGTATTTCTCAGTGCCCTCTCTCTCGGTGGGATATCTGTACACGGACTGGTATTTCTCAGTGCCCTCTCTCTCAGGGAGATATCTGTACACTGACTGGTATTTCTCAGTGCCCTCTCGGTGGGATATCTGTACACTGACTGGTATTTCTCAGTGCCCTCTCTCTCGGTGGGATATCTGTACACTGACTGGTATTTCTCAGTGCCCTCTCTCTCGGAGGGATATCTGTACACTGACTGGTATTTCTCAGTGCCCTCTCTCTCGGTGGGATATCTGTACACTGACTGATATTTCTCCGTGTCCTCTCTCTTGGTGGGATATCTGTACACTGACAGGTATTTCTCATCCCCTCACTCTCGGTGGGATATCTGTACACTGACTGGTGTCTTTCAGTCCCCTCTCTGTCTCAGGGAGATATCTGTACACTGACTGGTGTCTCTCAGTCCCCTCTCTCAGGAAGATATCTGGACACTGACTGGTGTCTCTCACTCCCCTCTCGCTCTCAGGAAGATATCTGTACACTGACTGGTGTCTCTCACTCCCCTCTCGCTCTCAGGGAGATATCTGTACACAGACTGGTGTCTCTCAGTCCCCTCTCGCTCTCAGGGAGATATCTGTACACTGACTGGTGTCTCTCAGTCCCCTCTCTCAGGAAGATATCTGTACACTGACTGGTGTCTCTCACTCCCCTCTCGCTCTCAGGAAGATATCTGTACACTGACTGGTGTCTCTCACTCCCCTCTCGCTCTCAGGGAGATATCTGTACACAGACTGGTGTCTCTCAGTCCCCTCTCGCTCTCAGGGAGATATCTGTACACTGACTGGTGTCTCTCAGTCCCCTCTCTCTCAGGGAGATATCTGTACACTGACTGGTGTCTCTCAGTCCCCTCTCTCTCAGGGAGATATCTGTACACTGAATGGTGTCTCTCAGTCCCCTCTCTCTCAGGGAGATATTTGTACACTGACTGGTGTCTCTCAGTCCCCTCTCTCTCTCCGGGAGATATCTGTACACTGACTGGTGTCTCTCAGTCCCCTCTCGCTCTCAGGGAGATATCTGTACACTGACTGGTGTCTCTCAGTCCCCTCTCTCTCAGGGAGATATCTGTACACTGACTGGTGTCTCTCAGTCCCCTCTCTCAGGGAGATATCTGTACACTGACTGGTGTCTCTCAGTCCCCTCTCGCTCTCAGGGAGATATCTGTACACTGACTGGCCAGACTCTCCTGATTTAATATTTTCTTCTTCTACTCATCTCTTATTTCTCTCATCAGTAAATGTCTTTCATTCCCACTCTTGTCTTAGGAATCCTCCCCTTCACTACAGCTGTGCAAGCTCTTTTGCCCACAATCAGTGACCCCCTCAATACACAAACTATTTTTCTCTGTTTCAGTCTGAAAACATCTGGATCAAAATATTCCACACAGGCACAACACCCGTTCAAGAGTAAAATTCCCTCCACATTGTTCCTTTCAGGACAGATGGAACGCTGAGACAGACTCAAATTTCTTCTTTACGTTTTTCCAAAGATTGAGACATAGTCACTTTTCAATTTGATGTTAAGCTACTAATTGTTCAATCGCACTGCAGAATGCAAGTTGTCCTGTTCGCTATCCTTCAAGGATGCCACGTCAGCGAATGTCTGCTCCCTCCCTCACCCAAACGTGGCCCAACAAATATTCATGTGAGCCGGTATAACGTTCCAAATAAATGGCCTAAGAACACAATGAAATGGGATAAACTGTTCTCTGATCATCTCGGTGATACCAAGGGGTGATTATGAGATTTGTGGCATTCAGTCAGGTTCCTTCGCCAAAGTGCATCCAGCAACGTGGCACATTGTGAGTGCCACCTGGCAATGGGAAAAGGGAGAATGTGTCGCAGGTTTGAGAAGAAAAGCCCAGCTTTCAAGCCTTCCTGCATTCAGCTCCCCCTTCCGGGACCCCACCCTTCCAGAGACCCCTTCATACCAGCCCTGTACCATCCTATCATGGGCATGGACCCCTCAGGCCTTGACCTTTGGCCCAGCCACTCTGGCAGTGCTCCTGTTGGCTTTGCTATGCTGCTGGGCACCTTGGGGAGTGCCAGGGTGGCAGTGCCAATGTGCCAGCCTGGCAGTGTCCACATTCAAGGGGGAGGGCTGGGGGGTGGCCTCCGATGGCCTGGGAGCCATTTCCCCTGGTTCACGTTCGTGTAGACTAGTCCTGAAATGCACCTGGCTGGGGTCTCCCTGGGGAAGCTGGTTGATGCCAGGAGCCCACTAAATCCCGTGTCAGCATGCCTAAGCGGGTCTGAAACCTACTTAAGCGTGCGAGGCTTGGCTCGCCATTGTGGGTGGGACCCTAATCCCAAGACCTGGGTAGATCTTGTGAGGTGTACTGGCTGTCTGGAAGCCTGCAGGAGGCCACTTCTGGCACCTACCAGCTGCGTTATGGTCCTGTCCGGGCGCAACATGACTGGCAGATCGTGTCCATTGTCTCTTTCACCAGGATTTCCAAACTTTACCTTTGAAGATCGGGGGGTGCAATGTACCCGAATGGGAACAAAGTCAGTTGGCAAGTGCGTTTAGCTGGGTGTTTCCCACCGCTCGGAGAGGCAAGAAACACCACGCTATTGAGCGCCCACTTGGGTAGATCCGGGGCCTCAGCGGGGAATGCCCTGACGAGGCTGCACTTAGTCTCGCTTTCGTGATTACCATTTTCGGGTAAGCGGAGCTCATCAGTACAGGAGATCGAGTCGCCATTAAAAATGGCTTTGTGATCTCTCGGCCCTACAATGCAACCCCCCAACTCACCTATAAGGGGGTCCTCATGCCGATAATCTGGGAGAACTTCATGAGTGTCATTCCGTTTGGTCCCCATTTGAGAAGACCAGCACTGAAAGGAGCTTGCCCGAGATCCCCAAGACAAAGGGGTTAGATTCCAACGCCTGCATCGTGGAAGAGCATGTTAGAGTGAGCTATCTCAGTCTCATATGCAGGCTTGCTAAAAGGTGAAGCAAATCGCAACGTTCCATGTTTGCTCTCGCGAGGTGAGCCGGCTGCATCCCGGGAGAGGGACTGCCTGGCATCTACCGGCCCGGAAGGGGGGCCCGAATGCAGGAAGGCTTGAAAGCTGGGCTTTTCTTCTCAAACCTGCTACACATTCCCCCTTTTCCCATTGCCAGGTGGCACTCACAATGTGCCACGTTGCCGGATGCACTTTGGCGAAGGATCCTGACTAAATGCCACAAATCTCATAATCACCCCTTGGTATCACCGAGATGATCAGAGAACAGTTTATCCCATTTCATTGTGTTCTTAGGCCATTTATTTGGAACGTTATACCGGCTCACATGAATATTTGTTGGGCCAAGTTTGGGTGAGGGAGGGAAGGAGGGGGAATATGTTCATAGAGGGGAGCTTTCCGAGTGTGAGGGCACTGGAGGAGAAGTTTGGGTTGGCGGGGGGAAACAAATTCAGGTATCTGCAGGTGCGCGACTTCCTCCGTAAACAGGTGTCAACTTTCCCGCTCCTACCGCTAAGGGGGATTCAGAACACGTGAGTTTCCAGAGGGTGGGTTGGAGAAGGGAGTGTCTCGGACATTTACAAGGAGCTTATGGGGTCAGAGGAGACGCAGACCGAGGAGCTGAAGCACAAATGGGAGGAGGAGCTGGGAGATGAGATAGAGGATGGTCTATGGGCGGACGAGTTGAGTAGAGCCAAAACGTCCACAACATGTGCCAGGCTCAGCCTGATACAATTCTTGGTCGTTCATCGGGCTCACATGACAGTGGCCCGGATGAGCAGATTCTTTGGGGTTGAAGACAGGTGTGCAAAATATGCGGGAGGACCAGCGAACCATGTCCACATGTTCTGGGCATGTCCGAAGCTTAGGGGATTTTGGCAGGGGTTTTCCAGATGTCATGTCCACGGTGTTAAAAACAAGGGTGGCACTGAGTCCAGAGGTGGCGATTTTCGGGGTGTCGGAAGAGCCGGGAATCCAGGAGGAGAAAGAGGCAGACGTTCCGGCCTTTGCTTCCCCGGTAGCCCGGAGACGGATACTATTAGCCTGGAGGGTCTCAAAGCCCCTGAAGTCGGAGAACCGGCTATCGGACATGGCTAGCTATCTCTGTTTGGAGAAAATCAAGTTTGCCTTGAGAGGGTCACTGTTAGGGTTCACCCGGAGGTGGCAACCGTTCGTCGACTTCTTCGCGGGAAATTAATCGTCAGGGGGTGGGGGGGGGGGGGGAGTAGTTTAGATCCCGCGATCAGGGCCCACCGATCCGCGGGCGGGCCTGTGCCATGGGAGCACTCTTTTCCTACGCGTCGGCCGTGTAGGTCTCCGCGATGGCCGACGCGTAGGTGACCCCCCGCTCCGCATGCGCGGGGATGACATCAATAGAGTATGGGGTTAATAAGGGTGGGACGTGTACGAGAGGGAAAAGGCTTTTGCACTCTGTTTATGGTTTCATGTATACTGTTTATTTTGTTGTTGCTATACCAAAAATACCTCAATAAAATGTTTATTAAAAAAAAAGTAAGGAGATGAATAACCAGAGGGCATAGAATTATAGTAAGGGGCAAATTTAGAGAGGATTTGAGAAGCTTCCTCTCCCAGAGGGTGGTGGAATCTGGGACTCGCTGCCTGAAAGAGCTGTGGAGGCCTGTGTCCAAGACGGCCATATTTGCGTTACCAGTCGCTTTCGTTTTCTGGCACGTTGGTGCTTGCTATTTGCAGGTGCTTTCGATACTGGTTGGCTGGTGGTATGCGGTAGTTCTCCCTGTCTTTTCTTCTTTTTCCTTTCCATTCTCGAGACACTGTGAAGTACTCTAGTGTGTCTCCTGGTTGTCCCCTTTGAAGCAGCCCCTGGCGCGGCCCTGGCCGTTGTTGTGTGTCGATGCGTGTGCAGAGGTTTAAGCGTGTCCTGATCTCTGGGCGGTGTGACCATGCCCCTGTCTGCGGCCTCATCGACATGCAGGAGACATTCGGGTTTCCGGTGACGGCGTGGAGAATGGAACTAGGGTTGGCGGTTTCACCTCTCCTTGGCGTGCTGGAGCATCAGTGACTTGTTCGCCATCACTGGAGATGCCTCTGCCCTGTCGCTGAACATCACCGGCTTCTGGTACCTCCGATGTCTATTTTCTTGGCATCACCACTCATTTTCCATCTCTTCCTCTTTAACAGTACTTTGTGAGTGCACCTTTCTTTTTGCTTTTAGCTTTTGAAGCATTTGATTTACTGCTGCTGGCCTGCTCTTTTGGCAGGCCTGGCTGCTGTTGCTGCCACTTGGACATGTCGTCCCGACCTTGTAGGCTGTGGCGGTCTGCTGAAATCTTCAGCTTCAGCAATTACCTGCAGCGCCTCACACCGTAGCTGTGCTGGCTCTGCCGGCTGCACCTCACCTGCAACGTTGGGCATTGCCCCCGTGACTTGCACTTGAGCTGCAGGTGGTGGGCCCTCGTCACTCGAGACGAGACAGACGATTCCTGGGTCAGACACATCTGAAGACGGTGGTACCAGCTCGTTCTCATCCTGCTGTGTCGCTGTCTTCTGAAATGGCCACCTGCGCTTCAAGCTCACCGTCCCGTGGATTGGCTTCCTGTAGTGGGGAGTCCACAACAGGAATTAATTTGTGTGCACGTTATGTGCCAACATCTGGAGCCAACAGCTCCATAATCGGACCAACGCCGTCAATGACAAGCTTGTTCTTGGTGAACTGCCTCTCTTCTGTGGAATCTGACACAGTCCCGTCATTTATCGTCCTTTGGCCAGCGCCATCTCGAGACTGTCGCCCTGCACAGAGTCCAGCACGGTCTGGGCAATCCCCCCATGGTGACCTCGCCATTGCCTGCAGACCACCAGAAACGTGCCGCTGGAACCTCAGCTGTGCTGCTGGAGAAGAGATGTACAAGCAGCTCATCGTGTTCAACATAAGACATAGGAGCAGAATTCGGCCACTCGGTCCATTGAGTCTGTACCGCCATGCAATCATGGCTGATATTTTTCTCATCCCCATTCTCCTGCCTTCTCCCCATAACCCCTGATCCCCTTATTACGCAAGAACCTATCTATCTCTGTCTTAAGGACACTCAGTGATTTGGCCTCCACAGCCTTCTGCGGAAAAGGGTCTAACAGATTCCCCACCCTCTGGCTGAAGAAATTCCTCCTCATCTCTGTTTTAAAGGATCGTCCCTTCAGTCTGAGATTGTGCCCTCTGGTCCTAGTCTCTCCTACCAGTGGAAACATCCTCTCCACGTCCACTCTATCCAGGCCGCGCAGTATCCTGTAAGTTTCCCCCCTCATTCTTCTAAACTCCAACGAGTACAGACCCAGAGTCCTCAACCGCTCCTCATACGACAAGCTCTTAATTCCAGGGATCATTCTTGTGAACATCCTCCAGACCATTTCCAAGGCCAGCACATCCTTCCTTAGATACGGGGCCCAAAACTGCTCACAATACTCCAAATGGGGTCTGACCAGAGCCCTATACAGCCTCAGAAGTGCATTCCTGGTCTTGTATTCTAGCCCTCTCGACATGAATGCTAACATTGCATTTACCTTCCGAACTGCCGACTGAATCTGCACGTTAACCTTTCGAGAATCGTGAACAAGGACTCCCAAGTCCCTTTGTGCTTCTGATTTCCTAAACATTTCCCCATTTAGAAAACAGTCTATGCCTCTATTTCTACTTCCAAAGTGCACAACCTCACATTTTTCCACATTGTATTCCGTCTGCCACTTCTTTGCCCACTCTCCCAGCCTGCCCAAGTCCTTCTGCAGCCTCCCTGCTTCCTCAATACTACCTGCCCCTCTACAGATCTTTGTATCATCTGCAAACTTAGCAACAGTGCCTTCAGTCCTTTCTTCCAGATCATTAATGTATATTGTGAAAAGTTGTGGTCCCAGCAACGACCCCTGAGGCACACCACTAGTCACCGGTTGCCATCCTGAAAAAGACCCCTTTATCCCCACTCTCTGCCTTCTGCCAGTCAGCCAATCCTCTATCCATGCCAGGATCTTACCCTTAACGCCATGAGCTCTTAACTTATTTAACAGTCTCCGATGCGGCACCTTGTCAAAGGCCTTCTGGAAATCTAAATAAATAACGTCCACTGGTTCTCATAGATCATAGAATTTACAGTGCAGAAGGAGGCCATTCGGCCCATCGAGTCTGCACCGGCTCCTGGAAAGAGCACCCTACCCAAGGTCAACACCTCCACCCTATCCCCACAACCCAGCAACCCCACCCGACACTAAGGGCAATGTTGGACACTAAGGGCAATTTATCACGGCCAATCCACCTAACCTGCACATCTTTGGACTGTGGGAGGAAACCGGAGCACCCGGAGGAAACCCACGCACACACGGGGAGGATGTGCAGACTCCACACAGACAGTGACCCAAGCCGGAATCGAACCTGGGACCCTGGAGCTGTGAAGCAATTGTGCTATCCACAATGCTACTGTGCTGCCCACGTGTTACTTCCTCAAAGAACTCTAACAGATTTGTCAGACACAAACCCCCTTTGACAAAGCCGTGCTGACTCAGTCCTATTTACCATGCACTTCCAAGTACTCCACGATCTCATCTTTAATAATGGACTCTAAAATCTTACCAATGACCGAAGTCAGGCTAACCGGCCTAAAACCTCCCGACTTCTGTCCTTCTTAAACAGGAGTGTTACATTAGCCACTTTCCAATCCTCTGGGGCCCTTCCTGCCTCCAGTGATTCCTGAAAAATCACCACCAATGCCTCTACAATCTCCTCAGCTATCTCTTTTAGAACCCTGTGGTGTAGTCCATCCGGTCCAGGTGACTTATCCACCTTCAGACCTTTCAGTTTCCCCAGAACCTTCTTCTTCATGATGGTCACTGCGCTCACTGCCCCCTAGTTCTCCTGGAGCTCTGGCATCCCACTGGTGTCTTCCACCGTGAAGACTAATGGAAAGTAACTATTCAGTTCCTCTGCCATTTCTTTGTTTCTTATTATTACTTCTCCAGCTACATTTTCCAGTGGTCCAATGTCTATTTTTGCCTCTCTCTTACCTTTTAGAACATAGAACATAGAACATTATAGCACAGAACAGGCCCTTCGGCCCTCAATGGTGTGCCGAGCATTGTCCGAAACCAAGATCAAGCTATCCCACTCCCTGTCATTCTGGTGTGCTCCATGTGCCTATCCAATAACCGCTTGAAAGTTCCTAAAGTGTCCGACTCCACTATCACAGCAGGCAGTCCATTCCACACCCTAACCACTCTCTGAGTAAAGAACCTACCTCAGACATCGCTCCTATATCTCCCACTCTGAATCTTATAGTTATGCCCCCTTGTAACAGCTACATCCACCCGAGGAAATAGTCACTGAACGTCCACTCTATCTATCCCCCCATTATCTTATGAACCTCTATTAAATCGCCTCTCAGCCTCCTCCGCTCCAAAGAGAAAAGCCCTAACTCCCTCAACCTTTCCTCATAAGACTTATCCTCCAAACCAGGCAGCATCCTGGTAAATCTCCTTTGCACCCTTTCCAATGCTTCCACATCCTTCCTATAGTGAGGTGACCAGAACTGCACACAATACTCCAAATGTGGTCTCACCAGGGTCCTGTACAGTTGCAGCATAACCCCGCGGCTCCTAAACTCAAGCCCCATGTCAATAAACGCTAACACACTATAGGCCTTCTTCACGCTCTATCCACTTGAGTGGCAACCTTCAGAGATCTGTGGACATGAACCCCAACATCGCTCTGTTCCTCCACATTCCTCAGAACCCTGCCGTTGACCCTGTAATCCGCAATCAAATTTTTTCTACCAAAATGAATCACCTCGCACTTATCAGGGTTAAACTCCATCTGCCATTTTTCGGCCCAGCTCTGCATCCTATCAATGTCTCTTTGCAGCCTACAACAGCCCTCCACCTCATCCACTACTCCACCAATCTTGGTGTCATCAGCAAATTTACTGACCCACCCTTCATCCCCCTCCTCCAAGTCATTGATAAAAATCACAAATAGCAGAGGACCCAGCACTGATCCCTGTGGTACACCGCTGGTAACTGGTCTCCAGTCTGAAAATTTTCCATCCACCACCACCCTCTGTCTTCTATGTGATAGCCAGTTACTTATCCAATTGGCCAAATTTTCCTCCATCCCACACCTCCTTACTTTCTTCATGAGCCGACCATGGGGAACCTTATCAAACGCAACTGCTCTACCTTCATCTACACACTTAGTTACCTCCTCAAAGTATTCAATCAAATTTATGAGGCAAGACCTACCCTTCACAAATCCGTGTTGACTATCCCGGATTAAGCTGCATCTTTCCAAATGGTCATATATCCTAACCTTCAGGAGCTTTTCCATTATCTTACTGACCACTGAAATAAGACTAACTGGCATATAATTACCAGGATCATTCCTTTTCCCTTTCTTGAACAGAGGAACAACATTCGCCACTCTCCAGTCCTCTGGCACTATCCCTGCGGACAGCGAGGACCCAAAGATCAAAGCCAAAGGCTCTGCAATCTCATCCCTTGCCTCCCAAAGAATCCTTGGATATATCCCATCTGGCCCAGGGGACTTGTCGATCCTCAGGTTTTTCAAAATTGCTAATACATCCTTCCTCAGAACATTTACTTCCTCCAGCCTACCCTCCTGAATCGCACTCTCATCCTCAAAAACATGGCCCCTCTCCTTTGTGAACACTGAAGAAAAGTATTCATTCAACGCCTCTCCCATTTCTTCTGACTCCATGCACAAGTTCCCACTACTGTCCTTGACCGGCCCTCCCCTCACCCTGGCCATTCTTTTATTTCTCACATAAGAGTAAAAAGCCTTGGGATGAATTTCTGTTGTGCCTCCCGAATAACCCACAAAACCTCCAAATTGCTGTTCCATTGTCTTCCCTGCTAGGCTCCTTTTCCAATCAACTCGGGTCAGCTCCTCCCTCATGTCTTTGTCGTTACCATTATTTAATTGTAAACATCGTCTGTATACCCCGTCTGTTCATGTGCCGATCCAGGTAAGTCTTAAAGGTCGCTAACGTACCTGCCTCAACCACCTAACTTGGCAGTGCATTCCAGGCCACCACCCCCCTCTGTGTAAAAAACCTCCCCTGCACATCTCCACTGAACCTTTCCCTCCCTCACCTTGAACTTGTGCCCCCTTGTCATCGTCATTTCCACCCTATCTATACCCCTCATAATTTTGTAAACTTCTATCAGGTCGCCCCTCAGCCTCCGTCTCTCCAGGGAGAACAATCCCAATGTGTTCAATCTCTCCTCATAGCCAGTACCCTCCATACCAGGCAACATCCTGGTAAACCTTTTCTGTACTCTCTCCAAAGCCTCCACGTCCTTCTGGTAGTGCGGTGACCAGAATTGGACACAGTATTCCAAATGTGGCCAAACCAAGGTTTTATATAACTATTACATAATTTTCGAGCTTTTCTACTCGATGCCCCGTCCTATGAAGGCAAGCATGCCCAATGCTTTTTTCACCACCATTCCCACCTTTGCTGCCACTTTTAAGGATCGTGGCCCTGCATGCCCAGATCTCTCTGTGTCTCTATGCTCCTGATGGTTCTGCCATTTATTTTGTAGCTCCCACCTGAATTGGATCTGCCAAAATGCATCACCTCGCATTTGTCCGGGTTAAACTCCATCTGCCATTTCTCTGCCCAATTTTGCAGCCTATCTATGTCCTGTTGTATTCTCTGACAATCTTCATCATTTTCCGCAACTCCTGCAATCTTAGTATCATCCGCAAACTTGCTAATCAGACCCGCTACGTTTTCTTCCAAGTCATTTATATATATTACAAAGAGCAGAGGTCCCAGTATTGATCCCTGCGGAACACCACTAGTTACAGACCTCCATTCGGACAAACACCCTCCCACTGCTACCCTCTGTCTTCTATGGCCAAGCCAGTTCTGACTCCATCTAGCTCGTTCACCCCTGACCCCATGTGATTTAACCTTATCAAATGCTTTACTAAAGTCCATGTAGCCAACATCCACAGCCCTTCCCTCATCAATCAGTATTGTCACCTCCTCAAAAAATTAAATTAAATTAGTGAGACATGACCTCCCTCGTACAAAACCATGCTGTCTGTCGCTAATAAAAGCACTCACTTCCAAATGTTCATAAATCCTCCCATCTCTGAGGATCTTTTCCAACAATTTCACTATCACTGACGTCAAGCTCACTGGCCTATAATTACCTGGATTATCCTTGCAACCCATCTTAAATAATGGTACAACATTGGCTGTCCTCCAATCGTCTGAAATGAAATGAAAATCGCTTATTGTCACAAGTCGGCTTCAAATGAAGTTACTGTGAAAAGCCCCTAGTCGCCACATTCTGGCACCTGTTCGGGGAGGCTGGTACGGGAATTGAACCGTGCTGCGGTTCAAGACCGCAGTTCAACCACGTGCTGCGGTTGATGTACAGAGAGATCTGGGAGTTCAGGTCCATTGTACCCTGAAGGTGGCTACGCAGGTCGATAGAGTGGTCAAGAAGGCATACGGCATGCTTTCCTTCATCGGAAGGGGTATTGAGTACAAGAGTTGGCAGGTCATGTTACAGTTGTATAAGACTTTGGTTCGGCCACATTTGGAATACTGCATACAGTTCTGGTCGCCACATTACCAAAAGGATGTGGATGCTTTGGAGAAGGTGCAGAGGAGGTTCACCAGGATGTTGGCTGGTATGGAGGGTGCTAGCTATGAAGAGAGGTTGAGTAGATTAGGATTATTTTCATTAGAAAGACGGAGGTTGAGGGGGGACCTCATGGAGGTCTACAAAATCATGAGATGTATAGACAGGGTGGATAGCAAGAAGCTTTTTCCCAGAGTGGCGGACTCAATTACTAGGGGTCACGAGTTCAAGGTGAGAGGGGAAAAGTTTAAGGGAGATAGGCGTGGAAAGTTCTTTACTCAGAGGGTGGTGGGTGCCTGGTACGCATTGCCGGCGGAGGTGGTAGAGGCGGGCATGATAGCGTCAATTAAGATGTATCTAGACAGATACATGAATGGACAGGGAGAAGAGGGATACAGGTCCTTAGAAAATAGGTGACAGTTTTAGATAGAGGATCTGGATGGGCGCAGGCTTGGAGGGCCGAAGGGCCTGTTCCTGTGTTGTAATTTTTCTTTGTTCATTGTTCTTTTCTGCCCTGCCTTGGTCTGCTTTAAAAGCCAGCTATTTAGCCCTGTGCTAAACCAGCCCCTTACCCGCGACCCTAATGAAAGGTTTAGTGAGAGGGAAGAACTGAGGGAGATCAATATTAGTAGAGAAATGGTCTGGGAAAATTGATGGGATTGAAGGCGGATAAATCCCCAGGGCCTGTATCCTAGAATGCTTCAGGAGGTGGCACTGGAAATAGTGGAGGCATTGGTGGTCACCTTCCGGGATTCTATAGATGCTGGAACAGTCCCTGCAGATTGGAGGGTAGCTCACGTCACTCCAATATTCAAAAAGGGAGGTAGAGAGAAAGCAGGGAATTATAGACCAGGAAGCCTAACATCGATAGTGAAATGAAATCTGCTTATTGTCACAAGTAGGCTTCAAATGAAGTTACTGTGAAAAGCCCCTAGTCACCTTGAATCCATTATCAAGGACTTTATAGCGGAACATTTAGAAAGCAGTGGCAGGATCAGTCAGAGTCAGCATGGATTTATGAAGGGAAAATCATACTTGACAAATCTGCTGGAAGTCTTTGAAGAGGTAACCAGTACAGTCGACAAGGGGGAGCCAGTCGATGTGGTATATTTGGACTTTCAGAAGACATTTGACAAAGTCCCACATAAGAGATTATTGTGCAAAATTAAAGCGCATGGGATTGGGGGAAATGTATTGAGGTGGATAGAAAACTGATTGGCAGAGAGGAAACAAAGAGTAGGAATTAATGGGTCCTTTTCAAATTGGCAGGCAGTAATTAGTGGGGTACCACAGGGATCGGTGCTGGGACCCTAGCTATTCACAATATATATTAATGATTTGGATTGGATTGGATTGGATTTGTTTATTGTCACGTATACCGAGGTACAGTGAAAAGTATTTTTCTGCAAGCAGCTCAACAGATCATTAAGTACATGAGAAGAAAAGGGAATAAAAGAAAATACATAATAGGGCAACACAACATATACAATGTAACTACACAAGCACTGGCATCGGATGAAGCATACAGGGTGTAGTGTTAATGAAATCAGTCCATTGGATGAGGGAACAAAATGTAACATCACAAAGTTTGCAGACGATACCAAGTTGGGTGGGAGGGTGAACTGTGACGAGGATGCAGGGATCCTACAGCATGATCTGGACAGGTTGGGCGAGTGGGCAAACCAATGGCAGATGCAGTATAATTTGGATAAGTGTGAGGTTATTCACATTGGAAGCAAAAACAGGAAGGCGGATTGCTACCTGAATGGTTGTAAATTGGGAGAGGGGAGTGTGCAGCGGGACCTGGTGTCCTTGTTCACCAGTCGCTGAAGGTAAGCATGTCGGTGCGACAGGCGGTAAAGAAGGCTAATGGTATGTTGGCCTTCATTGCGAGAATTTCGAGTGCAGGAGCCGGGCTGTGTTGTTGCAGTTATACAGGGCCTTGGTGAGGCCACACCTGGAGTATTGTGGGCAGTTTTGGTCTCCTTCTCTGAGGAAGGATGTTCTTGCTCTCGAGAGAGTGCAGCAAAGGTTTACCAGACTGATTCCAGGGATGGCGGGACTGTCATATGAGGAGAGATTGACTAGGTTAGGATTGTTTTCGCTGGACTTTAGAAGAATGAGGGGGGATCTCATAGAGACTTATAAAATTCTAACAGGACTAGACAGGGTAGATGCAGGGAAGATGTTCCCGGTGGTGGGTCCTGAACCAGGGGATTCAGGATAAACCATTTCGGACAGAGATAAGGAGACATTTCTTCACCCAGAGTGGTGAGCCTGTGGAGATGCTGAAACATTGAATATATTCAAGAGGCGGCTGGATATAGCACTTGGGGAGAATGGGATCAAAGTTTATGGGGATAAAGCAGGATTAGTCTATTGAGTTGGATGATCAGCCATGATCGTGATGAATGGTGGAGCAGGCTCGAAGGGCCAAAAGGCCTCCTCCTGCTCCTCTCTTCCATGTATCTATGAGAGAACGGGCCTCAGACTAAACATCCGGAAAACAAGGGTTCTCTTCCAGCCACACAAAACTGCCCCCCCCCCCAAACCATCAAGATCCACGGTGAGCCCTTGGACATTGTGAATCATTTCCCATACCTCGGGAGCCTCCTTTCGGTGCGAGCAGACATTGACGGCTTACATTAACAGCGCAATGAAGTTACTGTGAAAAGCCCTTAGTCACCGCATCCGAGCGCCTGTCCGGGTACACAGACTAACCAATCCTGCAGCATGTCTTTTAGGGTCACTCATAAATCACAATTTTCTGTTAATTGCCTTAATGAATGATTTGGATTGTGCCCTCTTGGGGCTGTGAGACTGCAAATAAGAGCTTAGTTCTGACTTCCACAGGCACTCAAGTGAATTGCTTTGTGCTTTGCCTCCTCTCCTATTTCGATTGCTTGGAAATAAAACCTAAGGTGTTCGATGTATTATGTCTAATTCTCTGTGGAGGCGTGAAGTGCGTCCATTTACTCAAAGAGAGGCATTCTGGTGAATATATTTTTTCTTTATCGCAGGCTACGGTTAAAACAGGATACTCACAGGTGTCGGGCCAGAGACAATGTCAGGATCTTTTATCCTCATTGCCAGCTGTGAAGATGTACTTCTTCCAGCTAGGAGACCATTTAAAGCATGCTCTTCAGAGAATGCAGTCTTGGTTGAATATCAGATCAGCTCACCAGACGAACGGACTGGAGAAAAGACACCATGCGCTTTTACGAATGCTCTGAGGTGCACAGCAAAATCTGGAAGGGAGGGATTCAAGCCAAGTTATGCAGGCAGCTGGGAAAAGGACCAAAGGATTAAACATACCACTGGCCTAGACTGGAAAAAGGACTAATGGATTAAACATACCACTGACCCAGACTGGAAAGGCTAAAAGCACATCAGAGGGGAGTTAACGTGAATTTTCACTTTTAATATCTCTTCTTTACTTTAACCAATCTGTATAAGTATTGTCAATGTTTCACTATGAAACAAATGGAGCACTTTACATTATCAAAGAACCGTAACAGAGAACCGTTCCCACTTTATTCATTTTGGGGAATATTGCCACAGGGAGAAATATTGCCCAAGGCAAGAATTCCGAAACAGCAATGTAACCTTGGCTGTTCTGGGATTAAGTTTTGGGTGCGATTCAACCAAAGGTTCCAAGTGCCATTTTGGCCGGATTTGGCAGGGAGGTCGAAAGGCCTCCTTCTGCACAGCAGGGATTCTATGATTCTGTCAAACAGAATAACTTTATTTACAAAGTTGCACCATGCGCTGCATGCTTGCAGTTCGTCCACGGTACAATCTGTTACGAGGAAAACCTCCTCCATCTGGGGAGATTTCCCAATCGTACTGTTCCAACAGAATGTGAAATCCCATCATGCTCCTAAAGGCTGTCTGAAGGTTTCTTTACCTAAGGAAATTTATACTTGCCTTAGAAGAGGACTGCTGCACGATCAATCACACAAAGACGAGAGTTGGATGCAATCGAGGCTTTATTACACTAAGATGTGTGGCCTCCTACAGCAGCTGGCGAAATGGCTGCTGTACGAGGAGCACACATATTTATACTCCGCCTACTGGGCGGAGCCAGCTGGCAGGGATCTACCCCCCTACCTGTAGTACAGGGCCTTACCGCAAAGCACCTCTCTCAACAATATATACATCAGTGGTGACTACCACAAGGACGTGCACCGAACTGAGTCCCGGGGTGAGAGGATTGTTCTATGATCAGAAATTAAGTAGACTAGGCCTATTTTCCATAGTGTTCAGAAGATTGAGAAGGGATCTCATTTAAACATATAAAATTATTTGGGGATATGACTGGGCTGATACGGAGAAAATGTTTCCTCTGGCTGGGGAATCTAGAATGTGGGGGTTAGCATTTCAGGATAAGTGGTTATCCATTTGGGACTTAGATAAGGATAAATTCTTCACTCGAAGGGTTGTAGATGAGTTTATTCATGATAGAGGGCAATGGATTTTTGGACACTTGGGGGAATTATGGGAAGAGGATGGGAAGGTAGAGTTGAGATATAATATATAACAATAATCTTTATTGTCACAAGTAGGCTTACATTGCAATGAAGTTACTGTGAAAATCCCCTAGTCGCCACATTCCAGCTCCTGTTCGGGTACACAGAGGGAGAATTCAGAATGTCCAATTCACCTAAAAGCACGTCTTTCGGGACTTGTGGGAGGAAACCGGAGCACCCGGAGGAAACCCACGCAGACACGGGGAGAACGTGCAGACTCCGCACAGACGTTGACCCAGCTGGGACTTGAACCTGGGACCCTGGCGCTGTGAAGCCACAGTGCTAACCACTGTGCTACCGTGAGATGGACGTTATACCACAATCTTTTTGAAAGCCGGAGCAGTTTTTAAAGGCCAAATGATGTATTTCTACTATCTTTCTTCGTACAGCTGACATTGTTAATATCAGTCAACAAAGTGGAGGTGATATATCACTTGTACCACTAGATGGCGGTGTATTACAATGTATCTGAAGTGTGCCTCACTTTTCCTGCAATAGGGACAGTGTAGAGGGAGTTTTACTCTGTATATAATTGATAGGAAATAGAGCCGGTTTAAACAATTTATATTTGTATGGTGGATATTAGAAATAAGATATAAGTTTCAGCTTAATTTGTGTTTCTCTACTTGTGAGCTAAGGAAGGGTTAAAACTTTAGCTTAGCTTCATGTTAAACAAAAGTGCCTGAATGTTTATATGTTTTTGTTTCACTTCATTGGACTGCACTAGAATGCTTAAATTGGAGTTTGGTGACTGATAGAGTTCGGTGAGGAGGGAGCGAGCTCCTCTTTTCCTTTCCTTCCTTTCCTCAGAAAGAGGAGAGCCAACCTTATTTAGTGGGACCTGGAAGTTCGAGAGCTGATCGGGTGAATACAGTCAGGTAAGAATTTACTATTTTTATCGCGAACGGGTTTTTAAGGTCTTATTTTACGGTTCATCGTTTGTAAGGGCTATATTCTGTAACAACAAGGAAGGAGGGCCCCAGAGTAATCAATATTATTTGTATGAAGTATCTTCCAAAGGATTTGATTCAAATGGGTAAGTCAGGCAGGAAAGCTCAATGCCATGAAATGCTCCTCTTGCTCTATGTGGTATTATGACAACCTGGGCAAGTGCACGGTCAATTCTAGCCCCTCGCGCCCTGGAGTCACAAAACAAGTGAATTAACCAATAATTCTAATAAAAATACACAAAGTCTTTAGCCCTTGGCTGCCCAATAATCACACTCACCAGGTTTGTAAATGTAAACACAATTACTGTTTGTTTATAACATGAAATGTGCAATAAGTTCAACTGGTTAACTATCATTTAACTCCTGACTCCCACTTCCGCTGCTCCCTCCTTCTACCCACACCCACAAAGCAGACAAACACAGTGGGGGAAAGAAGGGGAAAATAATAAGGATGAAAGTCAAAACACTTCCTTCACAGCCAGATTGCAGATTAGAATCTTCGGTTTGCAGTCGGTAATGGTCTTCTTTGTAGAGTAATTCATTCAGGTCCCTGTAGTTTAGAAAATGCAATACTCATTGGCAGCAGGCTTTCTGGAAAGACACCTTATTTCGTATCTAGCTGGGCCTTCAACTCGAGGTTCGCATTCAAGCCTCTATCTTTCCAGAGAATTGGTCGATTCTGCCTTTGCATTTCAGGAGAGACAGTTGGTGGTTCTGCTGTTTGCCTGTGTATAGATTCAGACAAGCCAGTTCAGAAACTTGGCCTTTCTGGCGAATGAGTGAGTGTACTTGTCTACTTTTTGATGCCAGAATCAAAACTGAAACCACACCGTTGTAACCTGCCTGATTATTATTGGCTGGGGACTATTGGCAATCCCACAATTCTTGGTGAGTGTGAGCTCCCCCAATGAGGAGGGCGGAGAAATCATTAGCAGAGTCACCTGCATAAATAGAGCTTGCCAGTGTGAAACCATGATGTGGAGATGCCGGCGTTGGACTGGGGTGAGCACAGTAAGAAGTCTTACAACACCAGGTTAAAGTCCAACAGGTTTGTGTCAAACACTGGCTTTCGGAGAGCTGCTAAGGAGCAGTGAAAGGCCTCAGGTGAAGGAGCAGAGCTCACCTGAGGACGGAGCAGTGCTCCGAATGCTAGTGTTTGAAACAAACCTATTGGACTTTAACCTGGTGTTGTAAAACTTCTTACAGTGTGAAACCAGCCAGTGGAGAAAGCAGTGGTAGAGGATTGCGGCTGTAGTGTGTATGTAATTGTAAATAAATATTTATTTCAACTCTACAAACTCGTGCTAGATTCTTTGTGGCCCTCACAAAACAAACTAAAGCCTTGGACTCTGAAAAACATGTCAGTGGGTTCAGATCCCATCACCACCTATTACCACTTACCACCATCACCACTTCCCCGGAGCGGAGAAACTACGTCATCTTCTTCACAGCCTTCAACACGTCATTGATGACGATGAACATCTTGCCAAGGTCATCCCCACACCCCCACTACTTGCCTTCAAACAACCTCAAACAAACCAGTGTTTGCAACAAACTACCCAGTCTTCAGAACAGTGATCACGACACCACACAACCCTGCCATGGCAATCTCTGCAAGACGTGCCAGATCATCGACATGGATACCACTATTACACGTGAGAACACCACCCACCAGGCACGCGGTACATACTCGTGCGACTTGGCCAATGTTATCTACCTCATACGCTGCAGGAAAGGATGTCCCGAAGCATGGTACATTGGCGAGACCATGCAGACGCTGCGACAACGAATGAACGGACATCGCGCAACAATCACCAGGCAGGAATGTTCCCTTCCAGTCGGGGAACACTTCAGCAGTCAAGGGCATTCAGCCTCTGATCTCCGGGTAAGCGTTCTCCAAGGCGGCCTTCAGGACGCGAGACAACGCAGAATCGCCGAGCAGAAACTTATAGCCAAGTTCCGCACACATGAGTGCGGCCTCAACCGGGACCTGGGATTCATGTCACATTACATTCATCCCCCACCATCTGGCCTGCGAAATGCTACCAACTGTCCTGGCTTGGTACAATTCACACCTCTTTAACCTGGGGTTACCCCATCTCTGGATCTGTAAAGATTTAATCACCTGCTAATGCTCGCATTCCAAGCATTGTTTGGCATCTTTGAATTTGTCTATATATGTGTTTCTGGAACAGACCTCTTCATTCACCTGAGGAAGGAGCAGCGCTCCGAAAGCTAGTGACATCGAAACAAACCTGTTGGACTTTAACCTGGTGTTGTAAGACTTTGTACTGTGCTCACCTATTACAGGACTGAGCACAGCCCTTTGGGCCAATTCATTGTCCCACAGCCAATCAATCAAACCGAGTCCTCACTGGTGCCAGCCATCCTGCAATCGCCAGTTTAAACTAGCACAGCCTTCCAGATTCTGCTCTTTGAATTAAGGTTACAGACTTCTTACAGCATCCTGGCTTAAAGTGAGATGTCCATCAAAAGCCTAACAGCAAAATAAAAGACAGGGGAAATAAAGGAAAATAATAGGGACATAAACAGGAAGGACCCTTACAGTGGGAAGCCGGGAACATTTCCAGTGTTTGGGGACAGTATTTGCGCAGAATGTATTTCCAGCTGCACCCTACTTAAACCTACATCCTATCCCCATAGCCCCACCTAACCTTTTGGACACTAAGGGGCAATTTAGCATGGCCAATTCACCTAACCTACACTTCTTTGGACAGGGGGGGGCAAACCGGAGCACCCGGAGGAAACCCACGCAGACACTGGGAGAAAGTGCAAACTCCACAGAGACAGTCACCCGAAGTTGGAAACGAACTTGGGACCTTGGAGCTGTGAGGCAGCAGTGCTAACCACCGTGCCACCATGCCGCCCACCATAGCTTTTATTGGTAGAGGGATTGAGTTTCGGAGCCATGAGGTCATGTTACAGCTGTACAAAACTCTGGGTGCGGCCGCATTTGGAGTATTGCGTCCAATTCTGGTCGCCGCATTATAGGAAGGATGTGAAAGCATTGGAAAGGGTGCAGAGGAGATTTACCAGAATGTTGCCGGGTATGGAGGGAAGATCTTATGAGGGAAGGCTGAGGGACTTGAGGCTGTTTTCGTTAGACAGAAGAAGGTTAAGAGGTGACTTAATTGAGGCACACAAGATGATCAGAGGATTAGATAGGGTGGACAGTGAGAGCATTTTTCCTCGGATGGTGATGTCTAGCACGAGGGGCCGTACCTTTAAATTTAGGGGAGATAGATATAAGACAGATGTCAGAGTTAGGTTCTTTACTCGGAGAGTATTAAGGGCATGGAATGCCCTGCCTGCAACAGTAGTGGACTCGCCAACACTAAGGACATTCAAATGGTCATTGGATAGACATATGGACGATAAGGGAAGAGTGTAGATGGGCCTTAGAGTGGTTTCACAGGTCGGCGCAACATCGAGGGCTGAAGGGCCTGTACTGCGCTGTCATGTCCTATGTTCTATATACCCTCTGTTCCTGCACTCCCTTTTGAACCGTCTCTTTTATATTGCAAGTCCTGATTCCACCTACCAAAATACCACTTCTGTGCTCTGAATGTCAGATTCTCCACATCCGTCCATTCCACCATTTTGTCTGAGAATTCTTGAGAGGTTTCTCATTTCACAATACTTTCATATTTTGTGCTACCTCCACGTTTTGAAAACTGCCCTGTACACAAGTTGAGGTCATTAATATATAATCAGGAAAAGCAGTGGGTGGGAGAATAAAGTCACACAGAGGAGAGAATGAGTTTGGACAGCAGAGGGCTCCCTCCGATATTGCATGATCATTGTTCCTGCAAGGCACCTTGGGATTTTCTCTTATAGTCAAGGTGCTACATGAACGCAAGTTGCTACTGTTGTTATCAACCAATGGCTTGTCTTGTTGATGAAATCTAAAGGTTAACCTTTAACATAAACTCTGAAAAGATGCACTTACCAAAGCCTAGTCGTCATTAGGCTTTTACAAGTCTGTAACAAATGAGAAAATGAAAGGTGTTTGTGGTAGTATGCATTAGGGGTCATGTGGGACTGTGAAGCCGTGATGTCATTGGCTGACAGATCCCGGGTCCTGGTTGGCTGTTGACCTCTAGCTCCGCCCTGAAGGCGGAGTATAAGAACCAGGAGTTCTCCCCGCAGGCCAGTCTGTTGCTGAACTGCAGGGAACAAGTCACGCTTAATAAAGCCTCATCGACTTCATCTCTATTCGTCTCTCGTGAGTCTTTGTGCGCTACAGTGTTTATATTGAAACATGTTCAGATTCCGATGAGTATTGATTGAGTGGATGCTGAGATGATGTTTGAGACATCAACTGGGAGGTATAGTTTAAAAATAAGACCATTTTTTTTTCTCACAGAATTATCTTCCCCAGTGAGCAGTGGAGGCGATGCTATTGTATATTTTTCAGGTTGAGTTATTTAATCAAAATCTACTGGACAGGAAAAGATGATTGGAGGCCGACAGGAAAGTAGACATGAGAGCACAGGCAGATCAGCCATGATAATACCAAATGATGGAATAGGATCGAGGGGCCGTCGTGCTTTTCTGATTCACAGTACAATATCACGTGGCATATTTGCGCAGTTAGCTGAAGGGAGAGAAAGGTAACTTTGGTTAAATGACGAACATTAGAGGACAGATCATTCTGTGTCTGCATGGGCTAAAATGACAAAATCACTTGCGATACAACTCAGAAACACGATGCTCAGCCCAGCCTGACCAGGCTGGTATTAATGGTCCACTTAAGCCTCCTCCTATCTTCCGCCATTTAAATCTATCATCGCAACCCTCCACTCCCTTCGCCTTGATATGCTTGTCTCGTTTGCCCTTAAATGTATCTACGATTCACTTCAACCACTCAGTGTGCTGGTGAATTCCACAGTCTCACCAATCTGCGGAAATAGGTTCCTCCTGAATTCCCAATTGGCTATCTTAGTGACTATTCTACATTGACGGACTCTAATTATGCTCTTCATTACTAGAGGAAGCTCTCTCTCTTCTGGCCATTCCCGTCGGCGGGTTCTTCCAGTCTCGCCGATGACAAACCCCTTCGCAGCTGCGTTGCAGACAGCAGGGAAACCCCATCGATCGTGGCAGGACCACAGCCGACAAAAGGCGAATCGCTTCCTCTGCTGCAAAGTCCCGCCCTCTGTATCCATTCCACCAAACCCTTTTCCAATTTTAAAGCACTCTATTAGTGCACTCCTCACCCCTGTTCATTCAGGAAAGAAGGTGATAGAGCCTCTCAGTCCTTTCCTGACATGTCCGCCCATACATTTCTGCTTACACCTTTGTAAGTCGGCTCTGCAGCCTCACCAGTGATGCAGATTGAGAATGAAGCGACAGACGTGGAATTTGTGTTTTGTGCCAAGAAGTGTCACAAAATTATAGTCAATAAATAGTCACTGCGAAGAAGGCCCTGCATTTCAGCCCATCAACACATTGTAAGAAGGGGATAGATGGTAATCAGCAGGGCCACATCACTGGAAAATGACCTGCATTTGGCCAAGAGCAACATTTTTATTTCTTAGACTCTGTTGTTCTATTTTGTGGAGAAACAGATATACTGGGTGGGATTTTCTGGCTGTTCACGCAGGAAATTCTGGACCCACGCCGACGCATGGGTTTCCTGTCGACAACAACGACATGCCTCCCCTGCTGAAAAACATGTGGCGGATGGTCGGTAAATCCCGCCCAATAACTTCAATAGTTCCTTTATATCATCCCCTGATGTGCCATCAATCAACACAAGACGAGTAGTGAACGTAACTGAGGCTTTAATAAACTAAACAGAAAGCCTCCTGGCCTCTGATCCCAGGCAGAGGCAGAGACCAGCCACCGTTATACCGAGCCCGAGAGGAGGCGGAGCCAGCTACCTTTATACTGAGCCCAAGGGGAGGCGGAGCCAGCCTCCTTTATACCGAGGGGAGGCGGAGCCAGCCACCTTTATACCGAGCCCGAGGGGAGGCGGAGCCAGCCTCCTTTATACCGAGCCCGAGGGGAGGCGGAGCCAGCCTCCTTTATACCAAGCCTGAGGGGAGGCGGAGCCAGCCTCCTTTATACCGAGCCCGAGGGGAGGCGGAACTAGCCTCCTTTATACCAAGCCCAAGGGGAGGCGGAGCCAGCCTCCTTCATACCGAGCCCGAGGGGAGGCGGAACCAGCCTCCTTTATACCAAGCCCGAGTGGAGGCGGAGCCAACCACCTTTATACCAAGCCCGAGGGGAGGCGGAGCCAGCCACCTTTATACCGAGCCCGAGGGGAGGCGGAGCCAGCCTCCTTTATACCGAGCCCGAGGGGAGGCGGAGCCAGCCTCCTTTATACCGAGCCCGAGGGGAGGCGGAGCCAGCCTCCTTTATACTGAGCCCGAGGGGAGGCGGAACCAGCCACCGTTATACTGAGCCCGAGGGGAGGCGGAGCCAGCCACCGTTATACCGAGCCCGAGGGGAGGCGGAGCCAGCCTCCTTTATACCGAGCCCGAGGGGAGGCGGAGCCAGACACCTTTATACCGAGCCCGAGGGGAGGCGGAGCCAGCCTCCTTTATACCGAGCCTGAGGGGAGGCGGAGCCAGCCACCGTTATACCGAGCCCGAGGGGAGGCGGAGCCAGCCTCCTTTATACCGAGCCCGAGGGGAGGCGGAGCCAGCCTCCTTTATACCGAGCCTGAGGAGGCGGAGCCAGCCACCGTTATACTGAGCCCGAGGGGAGGCGGAGCCAGCCACCTTTATACCGAGCCCGAGGGGAGGCAGAGCCCAGCCACCTTTATACCGAGCCCGAGGGGAGGCGGAGCCAGCCTCCTTTATACCGAGCCCGAGGGGAGGCGGAACCAGCCTCCTTTATACCAAGCCCGAGGGGAGGGAGGAGGCGGAGCCAGCCACCTTTATACCGAGCCCGAGGGAGGTGGAGCCAGCCACCGTTATACCGAGCCTGAGGGGAGGCGGAGCCAGCCACCTTTATACCGAGCCCGAGGGGAGGCGGAACCAGCCTCCTTTATACCGAGCCCGAGGGGAGGCGGAGCCAGCCACCGTTATACCGAGCCCGAGGGGAGGCGGAGCCAGCCTCCTTTATACCGAGCCCGAGGGGAGGCGGAGCCAGCCTCCTTTATACTGAGCCCGAGGGGAGGCGGAGCCAGCCACCGTTATACCGAGCCCGAGGGGAGGCGGAGCCAGCCTCCTTTATACCGAGCCCGAGGGGAGGCGGAGCCAGCCACCGTTATACCGAGCCCGAGGGGAGGCGGAGCCAGCCTCCTTTATACCGAGCCCGAGGGGAGGCGGAGCCAGCAGGCAGTAGTTTACCACATTACATATAATAGAGTGGCAGTTTACCACAATACACATATTATATATGACAGTGGTTCGGAGCCAGCAGGGACAAGCCCAGGCATGTGACAATACAACAGTACAACACAGTGGGTTACCACATCCCCATCCTGTGCAGCAAACAAATTGCGCATTGTTAATATTTTCTGCAGAGGTTGCATTTGAAAACTATATTTTCAGCACAATCTCTTTATCGATTGGCGATTGCTAACAGGTTTTATTGTCCAGACTCTATTAATATTCATTTTTTGCAATCCAATTGTCACAAGGTGAAGACAATGGGAAAAATTCTCCGTTTGGGAAACGTGTTGCCGCCAGGACTGAATTGTATGCGGTTCGAGTTCCCGTTGCTGCCGCTATTTGTGGAACAATTCAGGTCATGCGAATAGGTCAGCACTATGCCCACGTGGATCTGGACTAATTCCCATTCCCGCCAGCGTCAGAGTCACTGGGGCTGGGAATTGGTGCTGGAGCGCTTGAGAAGCTGGAGCTGTTTAAAAGCACTCCATTCTCCACACACTCCCATTACAGCCAAGATGGTGGCCCAGAGCAGACAAGAAGGTGGCCCGGAGCAGCCAAGAAGGTGGCCCGGAGCAGCCAAGATGGTGGCCCGGAGCAGCCAGGAAGGTGGCCCAGAGCAGCCAAGAAGGTGGCCCAGAGGAGCCAAGAAGATGGCCCAGAGCAGCCAAGAAGGTGGCCTAGAGCAGCCAAGAAGGTGGCCCAGAGCAGCCAAGAAGGTGGCCTAGAGCAGCCAAGAAGATGGCCCAGAGCAGCCAAGAAGGTGGCCTAGAGCAGCCAAGAAGGTGGCCCAGAGCAGCCAAGATGTCCCAGAGCAGCCAAGAAGATGTCCCAGAGCAGCCAAGAAGGTGGCCCAGAGCAGCCAAGAAGGTGGCCCAGAGCAGCCAAGAAGGTGGCCCAGAGCAGCCAAGATGGTGGCCCAGAGCAGCCAAGAAGGTGGCCCAGAGCAGCCAAGAAGGTGGCCCAGAGCAGCCAAGAAGGTGGCCCAGAGCTGCCAAGAAGGTGGCCTAGAGCAGCCAAGAAGGTGGCCCAGAGCAGCCAAGAAGGTGGCCTAGAGCAGCCAAGAAGGTGGCCCAGAGCAGCCAAGAAGGTGGCCTAGAGCAGCCAAGAAGATGGCCCAGAGCAGCCAAGAAAGTGGCCTAGAGCAGCCAAGAAGGTGGCCCAGAGCAGCCAAGATGTCCCAGAGCAGCCAAGAAGATGTCCCAGAGCAGCCAAGAAGGTGGCCCAGAGCAGCCAAGAAGGTGGCCCAGAGCAGCCAAGAAGGTGGCCCAGAGCAGCCAAGATGGTGGCCCAGAGCAGCCAAGAAGGTGGCCCAGAGCAGCCAAGAAGGTGGCCCAGAGCAGCCAAGAAGGTGGCCCAGAGCTGCCAAGAAGGTGGCCCAGAGCTGCCAAGAAGGTGGCCCAGAGCTGCCAAGAAGGTGGCCCAGAGCTGCCAAGAAGGTGGCCCAGAGGAGCCAAGAAGGTGGCCCAGAGCAGCCAAGAAGTGTGGACTGTGTGTTCTCAGTGTGTGGGCTGTGTGTTCTCAGTGTGTGGGCTGTGTGTTCTCAGTGTGTGGGCTGTGTGTTCTCAGTGTGTGGGCTGTGTGTTCTCAGTGTGTGGACTGTGTTCCCAGTGTGGGGACTGTGTGTTCTCAGTGTGTGTGGGCTGTGTGTTCTCAGTGTGGGGACTGTGTGTTCTCAATGTGTGGGCTGTGTGTTCTCAGTGTGTGTGGACTGTGTGTTCTCAGTGTGTGGACTGTGGGTTCTCAGTGTGTGTGGGCTGTGTGTTCTCAGTGTGTGGACTGTGGGTTCTCAGTGTGTGTGGGCTGTGTGTTCTCAGTGTGTGGGCTGTGTGTTCTCAGTGTGTGTGGGGACTGTGTGTTCTCAGTGTGTGGACTGTGTGTTCTCAGTGTGTGGGCTGTGTGTTCTCAGTGTGTGGACTGTGTGTTCTCAGTGTGTGGGCTGTGTGTTCTCAGTGTGTCGGCTGTGTGTTCTCAGTGTGTGGACTGTGTGTTCTCAGTGTGTGTGGACTGTGTGTTCTCAGTGTGTGTGGACTGTATGTTCTCAGTGTGTGGGCTGTGTGTTCTCAGTGTGTGGGCTGTGTGTTCTCAGTGTGTGGACTGTGTGTTCTCAGTGTGTGGACTGTGTGTTCTCAGTGTGTGGACTGTGTGTTCTCAGTGTGGGGACTGTGTGTTCTCAGTGTGTGTGGGCTGTGTGTTCTCAGTGTGGGCTGTGTGTTCTCAGTGTGTGTGGGCTGTGTGTTCTCAGTGTGTGGACTGTGTGTTCTCAGTGTGTGTGGGGACTGTGTGTTCTCAGTGTGTGGGCTGTGTGTTCTCAGTGTGGGGACTGTGTGTTCTCAGTGTGTGTGGGCTGTGTGTTCTAAGTGTGTGGGCTGTGTGTTCTTAGTGTGTGTGGGCTGTGTGTTCTCAGTGTGTGTGTGGACTGTGTGTTCTCAGTGTGTGTGTGGGCTGTGTGTTCTCAGTGTGTGGGCTGTGTGTTCTCAGTGTGTGGGCTGTGTGTTCTCAGTGTGTGGGCTGTGTGTTCTCAGTGTGTGGACTGTGTGTCCTCAGTGTGTGGGGACTGTGTGTTCTCAGTGAGTGGGCTGTGTGTTCTCAGTGTGTGGACTGCGTGTTCTCAGTGTGGGCTGTGTGTTCTCAGTGTGTGGGCTGTGTGTTCTCAGTGTGTGGGCTGTGTGTTCTCAGTGTGTGGGTAGTGTGTTCTCAGTGTGTGGGCTGTGTGTTCTCAGTGTGTGGACTGTGTGTCAACCCACTGACAGAGGGGACTGAGAGACAACAGTCAGTGTACAGCTATCTCCCTGAGAGAGAGAGGGGACTGAGACACCAGTCAGTGTACAGATATCTCCCTGAGAGAGAGGGGACTGAGAGACACCAGTCGGTGTACAGATATCCCCCTGAGAGAGAGGACTGAGAGACACCAGTCAGTGTACAGATATCTCCCTGAGAGAGAGGGGACTGAGAGACACCAGTCGGTGTACAGATATCCCCCTGAGAGAGAGGACTGAGGGACACCAGTCAGTGTACAGATATCTCCCTGAGAGAGAGAGAGGACTGAGAGACACCAGTCAGTGTACAGATATCTCCCTGAGAGAGAGGGGACTGAGAGACACCAGTCAGTGTACAGATATCTCCCTGAGAGAGAGGGGACTGAGAGACACCAGTCGGTGTACAGATATCCCCCTGAGAGAGGGGACAGAGAGACACCAGTCAGTGTACAGATATCTCCCCGAGAGAGAGGGATTGAGAGACACCAGTCAGTGTACAGATATCCCCCTGAGAGAGAGAGACTGAGAGACACCAGTCAGTGTACAGATATCTCCCTGAGAGAGGGGGGGGACTGAGAGACACCAGTCAGTGTACAGATATCCCCCTGAGAGAGAGGGACTGAGAGACAGCAGTCAGTGTACAGATATCTCCCTGAGAGAGAGGGGACTGAGAGACACCAGTCAGTGTGCAGATATCTCCCTGAGAGAGAGGACTGAGAGACACCAGTCAGTGTACAGATATCTCCCTGAGAGAGGGGACCGAGAGACACCAGTCAGTGTACAGATATCTCCCTGAGAGAGAGGGGACTGAGAGACACCAGTCAGTGTACAGATATCTCCCTGAGAGAGAGAGGACTGAGAGACACCAGTCAGTGTGCAGATATCTCCCTGAGAGAGAGGGGACAGAGAGACACCAGTCAGTGTGCAGATATCTCCCTGAGAGAGAGGGGACTGAGAGACACCAGTCAGTGTGCAGATATCCCCCTGAGAGAGAGAGGGACTGAGAGACACCAGTCGGTGATGTGTTGGGTGCTTTGGATCCGTGGAACACATACAGGCCACCAACACTTAAAATAGTTCTGATGTGGAGATGCCGGCGTTGGACTGGGGTGAGCGCAGTACGAAGTCTTACAACACCAGGTTAAAGTCCAACAGGTTTGTTTCGATGTCACTAGCTTTCGGAGCGCTGCTCCTTCCTCAGGTGGAATAGTTCAACACTATTTTATTATGTTAGAAACTGTTGAACATACTTTCACTGTGGGTTAACACGATATTAGATTGAACTAAAGACCTATGCCTTGTCCTAACCAGTCTATACACTCAGCACATGGTGAGGATCTGTGCTGTAAGCTGTAAGCTCTGTCCTTGTAGGAAGCTGCAGCTCGAATGAGCGGGAACTCTGATGCCCCCTGTCTATATAGTGCGTGTGCTCCAACTGGTGATTGGCTGGTGGTGGTGTGTGTGTTGATTGGTCCCGCTGTGTGTCCATCAGTGTGTGTGTCTGCACCATGATATACTGGTGGAGATTATGACATCCCCCTTTTATAAAAGAATGTATGTGTGTGGCAATAAATAATATATGGTGAGAATGTTGCTAACTACGTGTGGGATGCGAGGGCATACTTACAGGACTACGTACATGAGAACTAAGCTATTTACGTGGGAAGGTGCCTGGTGCAGAGAAGCAGTATGCAACAAGAGTAACGAGATCAACACTATATACAAACCAGGGAAACGATCAAACAAAGCAACGAAACAATTCAGAGAGTCTATAAGTCCGCAAAGTTCATAAATTAAGTCTCTGAGGTGGGCGACGAATTCTGGTTGACCGTCAGGGTGGCACACCACTCATTGTCTGGATCGATGCTGTATACCGATAGAGGCTGGATTCTTTGCTTCGGGGACACACTGTTTTTTGTAATGTTACCGATTTGAAAAGATGCCTTCGGGTCCTCGGTGTCAATATCGGGTAGTAGGTCCGCATCGGACTCGGCGACCGTGTGTTGAATGGCCCGGACATTCCTGCGGGGCTGGCTCGAGCGACGAGAGTTGGCAGGCCGAGCTGATCTGCATAAAGCAGCATAGTGGCTAAGTTTGCCACATCTCAGGCATTGTCGGGATTTGGCAGGACGTTGCCGCTTTAAGTGGGTGGAGCCACAGCTGCGTTGTAGCGTCAGTACATTCGCTGCGCCACCACGCATGCGCGGTGTGGCCGTACGTGGTGCGTGACTGCGCAGTACGTTCGGCGACGTCGCCATCCCCTCGTTCGGTGCGCTCAAGCTGAGGGCCTGGAGTTGCTCGATTGCTTGGACCCGTTCTGCCTCGTGGGGACCTTGCCGCGCCGTTTCAGCCGCTTGGATGTGGGAATCCCGACTAATGGCGTGTTTGTGTAGCACGCAGGTCTCGATGGTGGTCGCTAGGGTGAGCTGCTTTACTTTGAGGAGCTGCTGGCGTAGGGGGTCCGACTGAACTCCGAAAACAACCTGGTCGCGTATCATGGAGTCGGAGGTGGGCCCGTAATTACAGGACTGCGCAAGGATGCGGAGGTGGGTCAGAAAGGACTGGAAAGGTTCAGCCTTACCCTGCAAACGCTGTTGGAATACATAGCGCTCGAAACTTTCATTCACCTCGATGTTGCAGTGAGTGTCAAACTTGAGGAGGACCGTCTTGAATTTTGATTTCTCTTCATCAGCAAAGGTGAGAGAATTGAAAATGTGGATGGCATGTCCCCCGGCCGTGGATAGGAAGTGAGCGATCCTCCTGGTGTCCGAGGCATCTCCCCGGTCTGTGGCTTCCAGGTAGAGCTGGAAGCGTTGTTTGAATATCTTCCAGTTGGTCCCCAGGTTACCGGTGATGCGGAGCGGTGGCGGCGGGCGGACGCTGTCCATTTTGCAGGATGGCTGTATGCTGGTGGAAGGCAGATCACTTGCAGGGAGGCCTAAGAAGTTCTAATATCCCTCAACTCCTGGTATCATGATGTGTTGGATGCTCGGGATTCGTGGAACACATACAGGCCACCAACACTTAAAATAGTGCAACACTATTTTATTAAGTTAGAAACTGTTGAACATACTTTCACTGTGGGTTAACACGATGTTAGATTAAACTAAAGACCTATGCCTGTCCGAACCAGTCTATGCACTCAGCACATGGTGAGGATCTGTGCTGTAAGCTGTAAGCTCTGTCCTTGTAGGAGGCTGCATCCCGAGTGAGCAGGAACTCTGATGCCCTCTGTCTATATAGTGAGTGTGCTCTAACTGGTGATTGGCTGCGGTGTTGTGTGTGTTGATTGGTCTTGCTGTGTGTCCATCAGTGTGTGTGTATCTGCACCATGATATAAGACCATAAGACATAGGAGTGGCAGTAAGGCCATTCGGCCCATCGAGTCCACTCCACCATTCAATCATGGCTGATTTCAACTCCATTTACCCGCTCTCTCTCCATAGCCCTTAATTCCTTGAGAAATCAAGAATTTATCAACTTCTGTCTTAAAGACACTCAATGTCCCGGCCCCCACCACCTTCTGTGGCAATGAATTCCACAGACCCACCACTCTCTGGCTGAAGAAATTTCTCCTCATCTCTGTTCTAAAGTGACTCCCATTTATTCTAAGGCTGTGCCCCCGGGTCCTAGTCTCCCCTGCTAATGGAAACAACTTCCCTACATCCACCCTATCTAAGCCATTCATTATCTTGTAAGTTTCTAGTAGATCTCCCCTCAACCTCCTAAACTCAAATGAATATAATCCCAGGATCCTCAGACGTTCATCGTATGTTAGGCCTACCATTCCTGGGATCATCCGTGTGAATCTCCGCTGGACCCGCTCCAGTGCCAGTATGTCCTTCCTGAGGTGTGAGGCCCAAAATTGCTCACAGTATTCTAAATGGGGCCTAACTAATGCTTTATAAAGCTTCAGAGGTACATCCCTGCTTTTATATTCCAAGCCTCTTGAGATGAATGACAACATTGCATTTGCTTTCTTAATTACGGACTCAACCTGCAAGTTTACCTTTAGAGAATCCTGGACTAGGACTCCCAAGTCCCTTTGCACTTCAGCATTATGAATTTTGTCACCGATTAGAAAATAGTCCATGCCTCTATTTTTTCCAAAGTGCAAGACCTCGCACTTGCCCACGTTGAATTTCATCAGCCATTTCTTGGACCACTCTCCTAAACTGTCTAAATCTTTCTGCAGCCTCCCCACCTGCTCCATACTACCTGCCCCTCCACCTATCTTTGTATCATCGGCAAACTTAGCCAGAATGCCCCCAGTCCCGTCATCTAGATCGTTAATATATAAAAAGAACAGCTGAGACCCCAACACTGACCCCTGCGGGACACCACTCGTCACCGGTTGCCATTCCGAAAAAGAACCTTTTATCCCAACTCTCTGCCTTCTGCCTGACAGCCAATCGTCAATCCATGTTAGTACCTTGCCTCGAATACCATGGGCCCTTATTTTACTCAGCAGTCTCCCGTGAGGCACCTTATCAAAGGCCTTTTGGAAGTCAAGATAGATAACATCCATTGGCTCTCCTTGGTCTAATCTATTTGTTCTCTCTTCAAAGAACTCTAACAGGTTTGTCAGGCACGACCTCCCCTTACTAAATCCATGCTGACTTGTCCTAATCCGACCCTGCACTTCCAAGAATTTAGAAATCTCATCCTTAACAATGGATTCTAGAATCTTGCCAACAACCGAGGTTAGGCTAATTGGCCTATAATTTTCCATCTTTTTCCTTGTTCCCTTCTTGAACAGGGGGGTTACAACAGCGATTGACCAATCCTCTGGGACTTTCCCTGACTCCAGTGACTTTTGAAAGATCATAACTAACGCCTCCACTATTTCTTCAGCTATCTCCTTTAGAATTCTAGGATGTAGCCCATCTGGGCCCGGGGATTTATCAATTTTTAGACCTCTTAGTTTCTCTAGCACTTTCTCCTTCGTGATGGCTACCATATTCAACTCTGCCCCCCGACTCTCCGGAATTGTTGGGATATTACTCATGTCTTCTACTGTGAAGACTGACGCAAAGTACTTATTCAGTTCCTCAGCTATTTCCTTGTCTCCCATCACAAAATTACCAGCGTCATTTTGGAGCGGCCCAATGTCAACTTTTGCCTCCCGTTTGTTTTTAATGTATTTAAATAAACTTTTACTATCATTCCTAATGTTACTGGCTAGCCTACCTTCATAATTGATCCTCTCTTTCCTTATTTCTCTCTTTGTTATCCTCTGTTTGTTTTTGTAGTCTTCCCAATCTTCTGACTTCCCACTACTCTTTGCCACATTATAGGCTTTCTCTTTTGCTTTGATGAATTCCCTAACTTCCTTTGTCAGCCATGGCTGCCTAATCCCCCCTCTGATAACCTTTCTTTTCTTTGGGATGAACCTCTGTACTGTGTCCTCAATTACTCTCAGAAACTCCTGCCATTGCTGTTCTACTGTCTTTCCCACTGGGCTCTGCTCCCAGTTGATTTTCATCAGTTCCTCCCACATGCCCCTGTAGTTATCTTTATTTAACTGTAACACCTTTACATCTGATTCTACCTTCTTTCTTTCAAATTGGAGATTGAATTCGACCATATTATGATCACTGCCTCCTAAGTGCTCCCTTACTTTAAGATCTTTAATCAAGTCTGGCTCATTACATAACACTAAGCCCAGAATGGCCTGTTCCCTCGTGGGCTCCATCACAAGCTGTTCCAAAAAGCCCTCCTGTAAACATTCAATGAATTCCCTTTCCTTGGGTCCACTGGCAGCATTATTTACCCAGTCCACCTGCATATTGAAGTCCCCCATGATCACTGTGACCTTGCCTTTCTGACATGCACTTTCTATTTCGTGGTGCATTTTGTGCCCCCGGTCCTGACCTCTGTTAGGAGGCCTGTACATAACTCCCATTATGGTTTTTTTGCCTTTGTGGTTCCTCAACTCTACCCACACAGACTCCACATCATCTGACCCTATGGCGTTTAGTGCTATTGATTTAATTTCATTCCTAATTAACAAGGCAACCCCGCCCCCTCTGCCCACCTCTCTGTCTTTTCGATAGGTTGTGAATCCCTGGATGTTTAAATGCCAGTCCTGAACCCCCTGCAACCATGTCTCTGTGATGCCTACCACATCATACCTGCCAGTCACAATCTGGGCCACAAGCTCATCTACCTTGTTCCGTACACTGCGCGCATTTAAATATCGCACCTTTAATTCTCTATTGACCGTCCCTTTTTGTTTTCTTAGTGTGGTGGACCTTGGTTTACTGAGCCTTTCCATACACTGTGTCATATTTTGTGGGATGGGGACAATCGTAACCACTCTTGAGTTTTGTCTGTTCGTGTTATTTTGTATTCCTAAGCAGCTACGCTCCCCGCTGATTACTTCACCTCTTGGTTCCCTGACTTTCCCTTCCCCCCCAATCTCTAGTTTAAAGTCCTATTGACCACCCTATTTACTCTTTTCGCCAGAACACTGGTCCCAGCTCGGTTCAGGTGGAGACCATCCCAACGGTATAGGTCCCCCCTGTCCCAAAACTGATGCCAGTGTCCCATGAAAAGGAACCCCTCTTTCCCACACCACTCTTTCAGCCACGTGTTAACTTCCCTTATTCTTGCCTCCCTATGCCAATTTGCACGATGCTCGGGCAGTAATCCGGAGATTATGACCCTTGAGGACCTGTTTTTTAATTTGAATCCTAGCTCTTTATAATCTCTAAACAGGTCCTCTTTCCTAGACTTGCCTATGTTGTTGGTACCGACATGGACCACAACAACTGGATCCTCCCCCTCCCTCTCCAGTATCCTTTCAAGCCGATCAGAGATGTCCCGCACCCTAGCACCGGGCAGGCAACATACCATGCGGGACTCTTTATCCTGCTCACAAAGGATACTATCTATCCCCCTGATAATAGAATCCCCTACAACTACGACTTGCCTATTTACTCCCTCCCCTTTAATGGCCTGCTGAACCATGGTGCCTTGGTCAGCTGACTCATCCTTCCTGCAACCCTGTTCGCCATCCACACAGGGAGCAAGTGCCTCATACCTGTTGGACAGAGTCAAGGGCTGAGGCTCCTGAGTTCCTGACTGCTGGTTCCCTTTACCTGCCTGACTTGCAGTCACACCCTGCTGTCCCTGGCCACTGGCAGGAATTAAACTACTTAATCTGACAGATGTGACTGCCTCCTGAAACAGTGTCCAGGTAAGTCTCCCCCTCCCGGATGTGCCTCAGTGTTTGAAGCTCAGACTCCAGCTCATCAACTCTGAGCCGGAGCTCTTCGAGCAGCCAACACTTACTGCAGATGTGGTCGCTGCAGCTCGCAATGGGATCTGCCAGCTCCCACATCAAGCAGCTCAAGCACATCACCTGACCAGCCATCTCTAATTAATTAATTAGTTTAATTTAAGTTTATGGTGGGGGCAGCTTCAGCCAATCAGACACTACCCTGCACTTTTAACTGAAAAACAGCACAATTAGATTAACCACTTACCTTTCCTGGTTACCTCACTGCACCAAACTACCAAATTCTCACTGTCTGTATCTCTCTCACTCCGGCTGTGTCTCCTTGACCTGCGCAATGCTAATAATATAATATAATAACGCTAATAATAAGAATATAATATGGCACTTACTTCACACCAATGGGTCTTATTAATAGGTTAGAGGAGGACGGTGGGTGGGAGATACTACACGTGTAGTGTCTCGGGTTTCCTCTCCACCAGAATTTATTGGTTGGGGGGGGGGGGGGGGGGGGCCTCCCAGAAGTC
The DNA here is from genome assembly GCF_047496885.1 of Scyliorhinus torazame. Classification (NCBI taxonomy): domain Eukaryota; kingdom Metazoa; phylum Chordata; class Chondrichthyes; order Carcharhiniformes; family Scyliorhinidae; genus Scyliorhinus; species Scyliorhinus torazame. The sequence goes on from NC_092737.1 coordinate 11,535,625, forward strand.
CGCGGGTCGAAAAAAATAAAACAGAAAAGAAGTGTTTTTTAAAGGAAAAACTTACCTCCCAGAAATGCCTTGCGCCCCGCTCCCACCGAAATCCAACGGCCTGCTCCTGTGAAGGTAAGTGTTTTTTAAAGGAAAAACTTACCTCCCAGAAATCACTTGCCCCTTCCCCACCGCCGCCCTGCAGATCCGCCTTTCTCTTCAGATAATGATCCAATTCCTGTTTGGGGGTGGAACTGAGTCTGCCTACTCCTCAGTCTCAGCATACCCCGCCCAAAATACTCGCTGTGTGAAGAGGATTCTTTTCCACATGTGGCCTGTGGTTCATTTGCCAATCATTTCTGATTGTTTGGAGAGGGGGTGAAGTGGCGTCTCTCCCTCCCCCAACAATCCCCCATTCAGCTTATCCAAGTGGCCCCTCCCAACCTCGTTTAGCTGATCTAAACAGTGTTTGAGGACAGTGTTGAGGAGGGAGACTCATCTCCGCCCAGTGAGGGAAGGGACTGAGTGAGGTGAGGAAAGCCCCTTAGTGGGTGGAGAGATTTGGGGTCCATAGGTCTGTTCCTCTCAAACCTGCTACGCATTCCCCCTTTTCCCTCTGTGCCCAGTGGCGCTCACAATGTGCCACGTTGCCAGATGCACCTTGGCAAAGGAGCAACATGGAAATGCCCTGACTGAATGCCATAAAGCTCATAATCACTCCTTGATATCGCAGAGATTGTCAGAGAACAATTTATGCCTTTTCGGTGTGCTCTTAGGCCATTTATTTGGAATGTTCTCTGGCTCACATGAATATTTGTTGGGTCAAGTGAGGGAGAGGGCAGACATTATACCTACTGGCATCTGGAAGAAGGCAATCAAACAGGACAACAATTAACACTTTAACAGTAAATTCAACAGTGGCCATGTCTCAATCTTTGGAAAAATATACAATACAGAGGGAATTTTATTCTGACTAACCCTGTGCTACTGCCTTGGGAATATTTTACTGGGGACAGTGTAACGGGCTCTTTATTCTCTATCTAACCCTGTGCTGTAACTGCCTTGGGAATATTTTACTGGGGAAAGTGTAACGGGTTCTTTATTCTCTATCTAACCCTGTGCTGTAACTGCCTTGGGAATATTTTACTGGGGACAGTGTAACGGGCTCTTTATTCTCTATCTAACCCTGTGCTGTAACTGCCTTGTGAATATTTTACTGGGGACAGTGTAACGGGCTCTTTATTCTCTATCTAACCCTGTGCTGTAACTGCCTTGGGAATATTTTACTGGGGACAGTGTAACGGGCTCTTTATTCTCTATCTAACCCTGTGCTGTAACTGCCTTGGGAATATTTTACTGGGGACAGTGTAACGGGCTCTTTATTCTCTATCTAACCCTGTGCTGTAACTGCCTTGGGCACATTTGATGTTCCCAGGCAGAATCAGGGAGAGTTGAGTATTAAGGGGCGAGTTTGTGCCTGGGATGATTGTGGGAGAACGAGGAGTTAAGCTGAAGAGAAGGGGAGGATTCCTGGGACAAGTTTGGGAATAAAAGAAGACATTTTCTGGTGAGAGGGAGAGAATAAATTTTTTTTAAATGATAGCAGGCGGTCCTGGCCAGAGATGGAGTAACTGTTTGGTGTAAAAATATCTCCCTGAGAGTGAGAGGATTACGAGAAACCAGTCAGTGTAAAGATTGCGCCCTGAGAGAGAGAGAGAGAGGACGGAGACCTTTGAGAGAGAGACAAGGGAGGGGTCAATTACTAGGGGGCATAGGTTTAAGGTGCGAGAGGCAAGGTTTAGAGGAGATGTACGAGGCAAGTTTATTACACAGAGGGTAGTGGGTGCCTGGAACTCGCTACCGGAGGAGGTGGTGGAAGCAGGGACGATAGTGACATTTAAGGGGCATCTTGACAAATACATGAATAGGATGGGAATAGAGTGATACGGACCCAGGAAGTGTGGAAGATTCTAGTTTAGTCGGGCAGCATGGTCGGCACGGGCTTGGAGGGCCGAAGGGCCTGTTCCTGTGCTGTACTTTTCTTTGTTCTTTGTTGGGTCCCAAAACGTTTCCCAGAGAGACGGACAAGGAAGAGGGAACATAAGGAGATCCCAGAAGCTGTCCCAGAGGGACGGACAAGGAATATGGAGCCAAGAAAAGGTTGGGAAAAAAAGTGCCAGTGAGAGACAGAGAATGGAGGGAGACCATATAGAGATCCCAACTGTTCCAGAGAGTGGGACAAAAGTGATTGAACAGGGAGAACTCCCAAAAAGTGTTGCATCGAGAGGCACAGGGGAGAGGGATCAGAGAGAGTCCCATCAACCGTCCCAGAGGGCATACAGGCCAAAGATGGCTGAGGACGCAGTCAGTCACTGGCTGAATTTATTGAATCATAGAATCGCTACAATGCAGAAGGAGGGCACTGAGTCTGCATCAAGTCTTCAAGTGAGCATTCCACCCATGTCCACCTGCCGCACCCCACCCTATTCTGGAACCCCATAACCTAACCTGCACACACCTGGACACTAAGGAGTAATTTATAATGGCCAAATCCACCTAGTACATCTTTGGACTGTGGGAGGAAACCGGAGCATCCGGAGGAAACCCACGCAGACACAGGGAGAATGTACAAAGTCCACACAGTGATCCAAGGTTGGAATTGAACCCGGTTCCCTGGCGCATTGAGGTAGCAGTGCTAACCACTGTGCCGCCGTGTCGCCCTTATTGCTGGTGGGTGATACCCTGAGAGACAATGGAACTCCACCCAGTTTCTAGACAAAGGGGCTACTACATCAGTTAGTGTATAGATATCTATCTCGCTGAGAGAGAGTGACTGAGAGACCCTGTCAGTGTCAGATACTCGCAATGTGCCATGTTTATGCCACTTTGGCAAAAGAGGAACCAGAGAACCTGACTGAATGCCACAAACCTCGTAATCTTTCCTTACTATCTGCGAGATTATCAGAGAACTGTTTGTACCTTTTTATTGTGTTCTTACGCCCTTTATCTGGGACGTTTGAAGGCTCACATGAATATTTGTTGGGTCAAGTGTGAGTGAGGGGGGTGGGGGGCGGCAGTCACTCCAGCTACTGACGTGGCATCCTTGAAGACAAAAATCAAACAGGACAACTTGCATTCTGCGGCATGAAATAAACAAATCGTAGTTTAAAACCATCAGACTGAAATGTGACGCTGTCTCAATCATTGGAAGAAGATAGTGAGTTTGTGACCAGGATAATTGTGGGGGAAAGAGGAAAGTTCACTGTTGTCAAGTGGAGGGTTGCTGGGACAGGAGTGGGAATAAGAGAAGACATTTTCTAGTGAGAGAAAGAAGATGCAAATAGAAGAATAATATTAAAGCTGGACAACCAGTCAGAGAGGGAATGACACCAGTCAGTGTACAGATATCCCACCGAGAGGGCACTGAGAAATACCAGTCAGTGTACAGATATCCCACCGAGAGAGAGGGCACTGAGAAATACCAGTCAGTGTACAGATATCCCACCGAGAGAGAGGGCACTGAGAAATACCAGTCAGTGTACAGATATCCCACCGAGAGAGAGGGCACTGAGAAATACCAGTCAGTGTACAGATATCCCACCGAGAGAGAGGGCACTGAGAAATACCAGTCAGTGTACAGATATCCCACTGAGAGAGAGGGCACTGAGACATACCAGCCAGTGTACAGATATCCCACCGAGAGAGAGGGCACTGAGACATACCAGTCAGTGTACAGATATACCACCGAGAGAGAGGGCACTGAGAAATACCAGTCAGTGTACAGATATCCCACCGAGAGAGAGGGCACTGAAAAATACCAGTCAGTGTACAGATATCCCACCGAGAGAGAGGGCACTGAGACATACCAGTCAGTGTACAGATATACCACCGAGAGAGAGGGCACTGAGAAATACCAGTCAGTGTACAGATATCCCACCGAGAGAGAGGGCACTGAGAAATACCAGTCAGTGTACAGATATCCCACCGAGAGAGAGGGCACTGAGAAATACCAGTCAGTGTACAGATATCCCACCGAGAGAGAGGGCACTGAGAAATACCAGTCAGTGTACAGATATCCCACCGAGAGAGAGGGCACTGAGACATACCAGCCAGTGTACAGATATCCCACCGAGAGAGAGGGCACTGAGACATACCAGTCAGTGTACAGATATACCACCGAGAGAGAGGGCACTGAGAAATACCAGTCAGTGTACAGATATCCCACCGAGAGAGAGGGCACTGAGAAACACCAGTCAGTGTACAGATATCCCACCGAGAGAGAGGGCACTGAGACATACCAGTCAGTGTACAGATATCCCACCGAGAGAGTGGGCACTGAGGAATACCAGTCAGTGTACAGATATCCCTCCGAGAGAGAGGGCACTGAGAAATACCAGTCAGTGTACAGATATCCCACCGAGAGAGAGGGCACTGAAACATACCAGTCAGTGTACAGATATTCCACCGAGAGAGAGGGCACTGAGAAACACCAGTCAGTGTACAGATATCCCACCGAGAGAGAGGGCACTGAGAAATACCAGTCAGTGTACAGATATCCCACCGAGAGAGTGGGCACTGAGGAATACCAGTCAGTGTACAGATATCCCTCCGAGAGAGAGGGGACTGAGAAATACCAGTCAGTGTACAGATATCCCACCGAGAGAGAGGGCACTGAGAAATACCAGTCAGTGTACAGATATCCCACAGAGAGAGGGCACTGAGACATACCAGTCACTGTACAGATATCCCACCGAGAGAGAGGGCACTGAGACATACCAGTCAGTGTACAGATATCCCACCGAGAGAGAGGGCACTGAGAAATACCAGTCAGTGTACAGATATCCCACCGAGAGAGAGGGCACTGAGACATACCAGTCAGTGTACAGATATCCCACCGAGAGAGAGGGCACTGAGAAATACCAGTCAGTGTACAGATATCCCACCGAGAGAGAGGGCACTGAGAAATACCAGTCAGTGTACAGATATCACACCGAGAGAGAGGGCACTGAGAAATACCAGTCAGTGTACAGATATCCCACCGAGAGAGAGGACACTGAGACATACCAGTCAGTGTACAGATATCCCACCGAGAGAGAGGGCACTGAGAAATACCAGTCAGTTAACAGATATCCCACCGAGAGAGATGGCACTGAGACATACCAGTCAGTGTACAGATATCCCACCGAGAGAGAGGGCACTGAGAAATACCAGTCAGTGTACAGATATCCCACCGAGAGAGATGGCACTGAGAAATACCAGTCAGTGTACAGATATCCCACCGAGAGAGAGGGCACTGAGAAATACCAGTCAGTGTACAGATATCCCACCGAGAGAGAGGGCACTGAGAAATACCAGTCAGTGTACAGATATCCCACCGAGAGAGAGGGCACTGAGACATACCAGCCAGTGTACAGATATCCCACCGAGAGAGAGGGCACTGAGACATACCAGTCAGTGTACAGATATACCACCGAGAGAGAGGGCACTGAGAAATACCAGTCAGTGTACAGATACCCCACCGAGAGAGAGGGCACTGAGAAATACCAGTCAGTGTACAGACATCCCACCGAGAGAGAGGGCACTGAGAAATACCAGTCAGTGTACAGATATCCCACCGAGAGAGAGGGCACTGAGAAATACCAGTCAGTGTACAGATATCCCACCGAGAGAGAGGGCACTGAGAAATACCAGTCAGTGTACAGATATCCCACCGAGAGAGAGGGCACTGAGAAATACCAGTCAGTGTACAGATATCCCACCGAGAGAGAGGGCACTGAGAAATACCAGTCAGTGTACAGATATCCCACCGAGAGAGAGGGCACTGAGACATACCAGCCAGTGTACAGATATCCCACCGAGAGAGAGGGCACTGAGACATACCAGTCAGTGTACAGATATACCACCGAGAGAGAGGGCACTGAGAAATACCAGTCAGTGTACAGATATCCCACCGAGAGAGAGGGCACTGAGAAATACCAGTCAGTGTACAGATATCCCACCGAGAGAGAGGGCACTGAGAAATACCAGTCAGTGTACAGATATCCCACCGAGAGAGAGGGCACTGAGAAATACCAGTCAGTGTACAGATATCCCACCGAGAGAGAGGGCACTGAGACATACCAGCCAGTGTACAGATATCCCACCGAGAGAGAGGGCACTGAGACATACCAGTCAGTGTACAGATATACCACCGAGAGAGAGGGCACTGAGAAATACCAGTCAGTGTACAGATATCCCACCGAGAGAGAGGGCACTGAGAAACACCAGTCAGTGTACAGATATCCCACCGAGAGAGAGGGCACTGAGACATACCAGTCAGTGTACAGATATCCCACCGAGAGAGTGGGCACTGAGGAATACCAGTCAGTGTACAGATATCCCTCCGAGAGAGAGGGCACTGAGAAATACCAGTCAGTGTACAGATATCCCACCGAGAGAGAGGGCACTGAAACATACCAGTCAGTGTACAGATATTCCACCGAGAGAGAGGGCACTGAGAAACACCAGTCAGTGTACAGATATCCCACCGAGAGAGAGGGCACTGAGAAATACCAGTCAGTGTACAGATATCCCACCGAGAGAGTGGGCACTGAGGAATACCAGTCAGTGTACAGATATCCCACCGAGAGAGAGGGCACTGAGAAATACCAGTCAGTGTACAGATATCCCACCGAGAGAGAGGGCACTGAGACATACCAGTCAGTGTACAGATATCCCACCGAGAGAGAGGGCACTGAGAAATACCAGTCAGTGTACAGATATCACACCGAGAGAGAGGGCACTGAGAAATACCAGTCAGTGTACAGATATCCCACCGAGAGAGAGGACACTGAGAAATACCAGTCAGTGTACAGATATCCCACCGAGAGAGAGGACACTGAGACATACCAGTCAGTGTACAGATATCCCACCGAGAGAGAGGGCACTGAGAAATACCAGTCAGTGTACAGATATCCCACCGAGAGAGATGGCACTGAGACATACCAGTCAGTGTACAGATATCCCACCGAGAGAGAGGGCACTGAGAAATACCAGTCAGTGTACAGATATCCCACCGAGAGAGATGGCACTGAGAAATACCAGTCAGTGTACAGATATCCCACCGAGAGAGAGGGCACTGAGAAATACCAGTCAGTGTACAGATATCCCACCGAGAGAGAGGGCACTGAGAAATGCCAGTCAGTGTACAGATATCCCACCGAGAGAGAGGGCACTTAGAAATACCAGTCAGTGTACAGATATCCCACCGAGAGAGAGGGCACTGAGACATACCAGTCAGTGTACAGATATCCCACCGAGAGAGAGGGCACTGAGAAATACCAGTCAGTGTACAGATATCCCACCGAGAGAGAGGGCTCTGAGAAATACCAGTCAGTGTACAGATATCCCACCGAGAGAGAGGGCACTGAGAAATACCAGTCAGTGTACAGATATCCCACCGAGAGAGAGGGCACTGAGAAATACCAGTCAGTGTACAGATATCCCACCGAGAGAGAGGGAACTGAGACATACCAGTCAGTGTACAGATATCCCACCGAGAGAGAGGGCACTGAGAAATACCAGTCACTGTACAGATATCCCACCGAGAGAGAGGGCACTGTGAAATACCAGTCAGTGTACAGATATCCCACCGAGAGGACACTGAGAAATACCAGTCAGTGTACAGATATCCCACCGAGTGAGAGGGCACTGAGAAATACCAGTCAGTGTACAGATATCCCACCGAGAGAGAGGGCACTGAGAAATACCACTCAGTGTACAGATATCCCACCGAGAGGACACTGAGAAATACCAGTCAGTGTACAGATATCCCACCGAGTGAGAGGGCACTGAGAAATACCAGTCAGTGTACAGATATCCCACCGAGAGAGAGGGCACTGAGAAATACCAGTCAGTGTACAGATATCCCACCGAGAGAGAGGGCACTGAGAAATACCAGTCAGTGTACAGATATCCCACCGAGAGAGAGGGCACTGAGAAATACCTGTCAGTGTACAGATATCCCACCGAGAGAGAGGGCACTGAGAAATACCAGTCAGTGTAGAAAGGGACTGAGTGACACCAGTCAGTATACAAATATTTCCCGGAGAGAGAGAGGGGACAAAGAGATACCAGTTCATGTGCAAAACTTCCCTTGTGAGAGACGGGACTGAGAAACACCAGTCAGTGTACTGATATTTCCTGGAGGGAGACATACTGAGAGTCACCAGTCAGTGTTCACCTTCCTTTCTCAGGGAGTGGGATTGAGGGACCCCAGTCAGTGCACTAATATTTCCCTGAGAGAGAGGACTGCGAGATACCAGTGAGTGTAGAGATTTCACTGAGAGGCAGGAGTGTTGAGTGATACCAATCAGTGTACAGATAGCTCCCGAAGAGGTTGGGGCTTGGGAGAGATCAGGCAGACTGCAGATATCTTTCAAAGAGGAGGGGTCTGAGAGACATTGGATATTTCCCTGAAAAAGAAGCGATTAAGAGACCGTAGTCAGTGTCCTGATATTACGCTGAACTGGACAATGTTGAAGCATCTTTACTCTGTATCTAGCCCTGTGCTGTAGCCTGGGATTGTTTCAGGAAACAGTGTCGAGGGACGTTTACACTGAATCAAACCCAGTATTGGACCTACCTTTGAAATGTTTGATGGTGAATTCGCTGCGCCTGAGCCAAGTTACTTGATACAGCTGCTCCACTGCCATCTACCTGACAAATGTTGATAATTGCCAGTTATGACCTGTCCACAAAAACCAGAACAATTCCAACTCAGCCAAATACCACACATCAGTCTCCTCTCAATCATCAGAAAAGTGATGGGAGGTGTCATCAACAGTGCTATCAAGCAGCACTTACTCAGCAATTATCTGCTCACTCTCAGTTTGCGTTCCACCAGGGCCACTCGGATCCTGTTCTCATTACAGCCAAACATGGACAATGGAGCTGAATTCTCGAGGTCAGGTGAGGGTGACTGCCCTTGACATCATGGCAACATTTGACTGAGTGTGGCATCAAGGAGCCCGAGCAAAACTGAGGTCAGTGGGGAAACTCTCTGCTGGTTGGAGTCATGCCTCGCACCAAGATTGTGGTTATTGGGTGTCAATCATATCAGTTCCAGAATGTCACTGAATGAGTTCCTCTGGGGACTATTGTAGGCCCAACCCATCTTCAGCTGGTTTCAAATGCTGGCCTTCATTGGAAGCAGGATCAAATGTATGGACAGCTTGGTGCAACTGTACAGGATTGCCCCGAGATTACACCGAGAGCACGGTGTATTAGATTCCACCCAGAGTAAGGTGCTCAGCTTTGGCCACCTTACTTCAGAAAGGATATACTTGCATTTAAGCTAAGTTCAGATAAGGTTCACTGAGCTGAAAGAGTTGTGTTCTGAGGAATGTTTGTGCAGGTTGATCCAATTATCATGGAATTTGGAAGTATTAGAGGTGATGTTAAGAACATTTAAGATGCTGAGAGGATGTTTCCACTCGGGGGGGAATCTGGAATGAGCGGACACTGTTTGACCTGGAGATGAGGGTGTGTGGCTAACCCTCACGAGGAGCACGGGGGATCGATGATCGATTTCCCCGTGGGCTTCGTACAAGATGGTGGACAGCATACCCAGCTGGGGCTTGTAAGCGAGACCTTTAAATTCAGCTCCGAGACCTGGACTTGGAATTCCCAACAGTCCTGGGCATTTGTTCTACAACTTGAGGATGTGCAGCAGAGTTGTCTGCGTGCGCTCTGCTCAGAAGCAAAAGTGAAACCAACACTGGACTTGACACACTCCCCTTCTCGCATTGCCCTTCCACATTGCAAGAGGTTCATGGCTCCCTCCCTTTAGGATTTAGAAATCATTATGGAGAAATCTTTCCATGAACTGAGTTTTTCTGTTCTCTTGTAGCTTGGGTGGATAAACTGCTCCACGTGTAGACACTATTCTGTCAAACGTTTGCCCAACACCATGAATCCCAAGATCCATCCTCCTCCACCCTTCACCACAGAATTGGAGCCTTTGTTGTTTTCAGTCTTCCTCAGGAGCCTCGTTTCAGCCCCTCGATTCTGATTGGTTGGGCAAGCCAGGGTTGATGGCTGAAAAATTGAACTGAGTGCTGCAATTAATGTCTTATCTTTTGGCTGACATTTCATTGCGTGTTCACTGAATCCTGGTCACGCTTGTCAGAAAGGCTGATTCATGGTGAGAACAGAATATCATGTGTTCAAAACCGAGCCAGAACTGCTTTACAGGGTCAGAAGTGCTGGTCTGATAATGTATATAAGCCCAGAGTCCGCAGTGCACAAACACCTCACAGAGAGGCAAACAACTCACCGCAACCATGAAGTACCTGAGTCTACTTCTCCTTTTCGCCCACATGGCGGGGCTCTTGGCAGGTAGGGAGCAATGTGCTTTGCCTCTCTTTTAATACTGTTTTACCTGTCCTTGCAGCCTCTGGACAGAGCTCCAAGTGTCCGGTGTGGAGCTTGCAGCCTCTCGATGGGGTTCTGCCACTTTCGAGGGGATGTCAAAACCTTGAAGAGAGGGCAGAGGCTCTTTACTAGAATGGTCACAGGGCCGGGGGGGACTTGGGTTATGCCCGAGACTGTAGAACCTGGGAGTGTTCTCCTGAGGGTGGAGAATTTTAAGGGGGAATCAGTTATGAAGGGACTTGATGGAGTAAATGAGGAGAGATTGTTTCCACTGGCAGTAACCAGAGGAGTCAGATTGAACTGATTCTCAAACATACCAGAGGGTAAATGCGACAACTGTTTCTGTACAGTGAGTTGCTGCGATCAGCGAATGACCGGGCGAAAGAACGGGGGCAGCACATTCCCAGAATTATTTTGAATTTACAATAGAGAATTTGCCACTGCAACTGGAGGAAGCATTCTACCCAAATATTCTTCAGCAGTAACTGTGCTCAATGTAAAGACTTCAGTGATGAAGAGTAACGAGATAAACTGGGATGTCCTTCCTCAGGGGAAAGAATGTCCATGGGAGATTTAATCCAAATGTTCAGAATTATGAGCATTTGATAGGGTAACAAAGAAACTCTTTCCTCTGGCAGGGTGGTCGGTAAGCAGGGGCCATGATTTGAGATAAGTTGTAAAGGGAGCAGAGGGGAAACATATTTTAACACAGCGGGTTGCTGTGATCTGGAATGTGCTGCCTGAAAGGCCAGCGGAGTCAGATTCATGAGGAACTTTCAAAAGGGAATTGGTAAGTATTGGATTGGGAAACATTTAAAGGACTCTGCGGAAGGAGCAGGTGGAGTTGGGCATCCGAGTATAATGTGAGTATGTAATTACATAAATCAAGGACTTGGAAACTGCACAAGTCTGTCCTGCCCTGAGATGTGATAATCAACCAGACATCAATGCAAAATTAATCTAACTGCATGCTTCATCATCATGGATAAAGACTGCTGAGTCCTTTTCCTACAGGATTGAACTTTTCCTTTCCGACTTAACGTTTAACAGTTGCATTAATTAGTGGAGGGGGTAATGTTACACAGCTTGTAACATTGCTTGTCCTCCAAATGTTTTGGATTGAATAAATTAATTAGGGAAGCAAAATATATAATTCTTTCTGATATTAGTTTATTATATTGACCCTGACTTTTATTTGTTTGTGTTTTTTCTCCGTTTACCCCTTTTTCCCCCCAAAAGAAATCATTTTTAAAAATTAAGACTCCTTCTTTGCAACGCTGACTGCAAGAACACTGTTCGCGGGCTGCTTCTTTGCAATGCTGACTGTGAGGACACCATTCCTAAAGCGCTTCACTGTGACACTGACTGCGAGGTGTCCTGAGAAAAGGTTCAGCAGAGGGAGATGTTCAGCCAATATTAGAAAAGACAGCGAGAGAGTCAGGAAGGCATAGATGTTCTGGACCAGTTAAGTCACAAGGGAGTTTGACAAGATTAGGTGGTATTTATTTTAATGCAAAAACAAGGAGCATGAGGAACCAGGCAGATGAGTTGAGGGCACAAATTAGAACATGGGCATGATCTCGTTGAGACATGGTTGAGAGAGGGGCAAGTTTGACAGCTCAATCTTCCAGGATATAGGATCTTCAGGCGAGACATGGAAAGAGGTAAAGGAGGAAGGGGTGTTGAAATTTTGATCAGGGAATCAATTACAGCAGTAATGAGGGACAACATCTTAAGAAGCTCTTCAAATTAAGCCTGATGGGTAGAACCTAAAAACCAAAAAGGAGCAATCACATTGCTGGGCGTGTTCTATCGGCCCCCTAACAGTCCGAGAGAAATAGAAGGCAGATATCTAGGCAAATCTCAGAGCGGTGCTGAATACTGTAGTGATAGTAGGGGCTTTCAACTTCCCCAACGTTAACTCTGGTAGTCATAGTGTGAAAGGTTTAGAGGGAGCATAATTCTTAAAATGCAACCAGAATATCTTTAAGCCAGAACGTAGAAGGCTCTATAAGACGGGATGGTCCTGGACTTGCATTTGACATGAAAGCAATCTTCATTAGATTCGAGATTGTTATGGAAAAGGACACGGTTGGGCCTGAAATAAAGTTCTGAACTAGGGAACGGCCGATTTCAATAAGATCAGATATGATTTGGCCAGAGTGGACTGGGAGTAGACACGTTTCGGTAAATCTGTGACACGACAGTGGGATCCATTCAAGAAGGAAATAGGGAGAGTACAGGGTCAACATTTGTCAATGAAGAAAAAGGGTGGAACCAGTAAATCCAATGAACCCTGGATATCAATGGATATACAGCGTTAGATAAAAAGAAAAGGGAGGCTTATGACATATATAGAGCGCTCAAAACAGCAGAAGCCCGAGAGGTGTAGAGAATGTACAAGTACAAACTAGAATATGATATTAGGAGAGCAAAAAGGGGACATGAAAGGATACTGGCAGATAAAATAAAGGAAAATCCTCAATTGTTTTCCATGTACATTAAGGATAACAGGGAAAGAGAAGGACCTATTAAGCACCTCAGCGGTAATTTGTGTGTGGAGCCGAAGGATGTAGGTAGGATTCTAAATGAATACTTGATTAGGTATTGAGTAGGTTGGCAGGTGTAAAAGTCGACAAAACTCCAGGGTCAGATGAAATGTATCCCAGGCTGTTGAGTGAAGCACGGGCTGGCAAAAAATTTCCGATTCCTGTCTGGCCACAGGAGAGGTGCCGGAGGACTGGAGGACAGCCAATGTGGTTCCATTATTCAAGAAGGGAGGAAGGGATAAATACAGGCCAGTCAGTCTAACCTCAATGGTGGGGAAACTATTGGAAGCAATTCTGAGAGACAGAATTAATCTGCATTTGGGGAGGCAGGGATTAAGCAAGAACAGTCAGCATGGTTCTGTTCAGGGGAGATCATGTCTGATCAACCTAATTGGGTTTTTCAAAGTCGTAAACTAGTGTGTAGTTGAGGGCAATACATCATGTGGTCCACCTGGACTTCAGCAAGGCTTTTGATAAGGTGCCACATGGGAGACTGAATGCAAAGGTAAGAGTCCAGGAAATGTGGATGATTGAATCCAGAACTGGCTGAGTGGCAGGAAGCAGAGGGTGCTCATAGAATATCTACAGGGCAGTGGGAGACCATTTGGACCATCGAGTCTGTACCGACCCTTCGAACGAGCACTCTACCCATGTCCACTCCCCCGTCCACCCTACTCTATCCCCGTAACTCAATAGATTAATCTGCACATCCCTGGACACTAACGGGTAATTTAACACGGACAATCCACCTAACTTGCACATCTTTGTACTGTGGGAGGAAACATGAGCAACCGGAGGAAACTTACAGCGACACGGGGAGAACATACAAACTCCACACAGACAGTAACTCAAGGCACGAAGAGTTGAACTAGGGTCCCTGGCGCTGTGAGACAACAGTGCTAACAACTGTGCCACCCTGCCACCCCTAAATGGTGGTCGAGGGGTGTTTTTCTGACTGGAAGCCTGTGTCCAGTGGGGTTCCGCCGGGATCAGTGTCGGGTCCCTTGCTGTTTGTGGTTTATATAAATGATTTAGACTTGAATGTAGGACGGTTGATCAGTAAGTTTGCAGACGAGAGAAAAATTGGCGGGCTGGTAAATAGTGAGGATAGCCTCAGATTTCAGGAGGATATAGACGGGCTGGTCAAATGGGCTAATCAGTGGCAAATGGAATTCACCATGGATAAGTGTGAGGTGATGCACTTGGGCAGGACAAACAAGGCAAGGGAATACAGGATAAACGTTAGAATCCTGGGAAGCACCGAGGATCAGAGGGACCTCAATGTGCATGTACACCAGTCAATTAAGGCAGCAGGGTGGGTGGATACAATGGTTAAGAAGTTATAGGGTATAATTGCCTTTATTAGCTGAGGCACGGAGTTTAAGAGCAGGGAGGTTGTGCTGGAACTGTATAAAATGTTGGTTCGGTCACAGCTAGAGGATCGTGAGCAGATCTGGAATCCACATAAGAGGGGCGTGATCGCACTGGAAAGGGTGCAGAGGAGATTTAGCAGGATGTTGCCTGAGCTGGAGAGTTTTAGCTACAAAGAGCGATTGGATAGACTGGGATTGTTTTCCTTGGAGCAGAGGAGACTGAGGGGGGGCATCCCAAAAGCAAATAAAACAAACTGAGGTGGTTGTATTTGATCAACGCAGGCGCAATGGGCCGAATGGCCTTTTCTGTGCTGGAGACTTTTATTACCTCAGCACTTTATGTAAATGTTTGTAAAGATTCAAATCAATCCATGATTCATGGAAACCGAGATGAATTATTTTCTTTTGGTACAAGACGAGAGTTATTTCTATGAGAGTGTAGAGGGATAAATAAGTTTAAGTGAAAGGAGTATGAATGGCAATGTTCATTTAATATTTGAAAGAACTACACCAATCATTCAACAGTGTAATACAGAGTGTTTCAGTTCTTGGTGAATCTTGATACTCTGCAGACCATTATGATGCTTCCCAATATGGTATGTATTTTAGTCCTGAGAATTTAATAATGAATTTTTGTCTGTTTTAATCTCTAGAAAGAATAATACAAGCACTCTTAGTAAAATTGTTCATAATACCCAAATCCAAATCCCTTCGCTGCACCATTCCACGCTCACTGGCTGCTTCTAACATGTTCCAAAACTGTTAAAAGTGTAAATTCTCTTCAGTTGGCAATAGCGACCAAATCCGTTTAGCTAACCATCTGGTTCTATTGCGATCCTGGACCAGACCCCAACAGTTATTAGGATACCGGACAGGACCCCTAATATTTAATTTTTAATTTTATGACTGCGCGGAAAGGCTCCAGGAGTGATTCCACACACAAGTCGGGATATGGTGTATTAAACAAGCTTTCTTATTAACACAATATTAAAACTACATTTAACAGCACAAACATATAGCTACAATTACCAGTGAAACAATGCTTCACAATAAAATAATAACTACCATCTTTCTATCGCCAATAAAGCAGAACCTCATCACCCACTTTTAAATACAGTTAGCATACCCAGAATACTTCCTTTCTCGAGATGTCTTGGACAAACTGCTTTGATAGAGAGAGACCCTTCAGGGACCAGCCCGCAGGTCCTTGCCTGTGTCGAGCTACTGTTTAACTTCCCAGCATTTGGCAAAAAGCTCATGTTTTGTTCACAGTCAAATCTTTTTAACTGAACTGTTTCTCCAGAAGCTGCTAGCCTGTGCAAACATAGATCAAAACGCACTGTGTTTCCAGAAACTGCTAGCCTGTTCACAGACAGATCTAAGCTAAACTCAACACCTGACTGCTTCAGCCCCCGGCTCTTCCCATTAACCACATAATCTCGATCCCACTAACTGGGTTATGACCATCTGACTAATGGCGATGCTTCTATTTCATCCCCAGGGAATATTTCTAGAAACAAAATTCCATCAGCCTTGCTTTGGCAAACAATATCCATGGCTGGAATAAATTATGATCTTACTTTTACAATATTTTCATTGCACCTCTGTAGCCCCAAAGTCTAGCTGCCTTTCAAACCAGGATTTTTAACAACATTACTGCAGCAATCAAATACACACCCCAACCCAGGCGTTTAACCATTCCTGTACCAGGTACATATAATACTATATTTATATATGAAATTCCGACATTCATCACACCTCCCCCCTTAAAAAAATGAACTAACAATATGAAAAGATGGCTTTGCTTTCTAAAGCCTTTGAACGTCAAACCTTATTCGTTACTAAATACCATTAATACTCAATAAGATACATTGAAATTACTCACCAGGGAACAAAATATATTGGTGTTCTCCAAAACACAGCAGAAAATGGCATTCCCCAAAATTTGCAGCAGGTTAGAGATTCAGCTGACCCGATGAAATATGATAATGACAAATTTCAGACCCTGCACATGAAAAAACACCCTCTGGCTTCCCACTTTGTGATTCTGAAATACAGATTTCTGGTTGAAACCACTCATGCCCAGAAATCTCAGGACTTCTCTCCTCGTTGACCGTAATGGAAACTCCCCAAAGCTTTCGTTTTCACCTGCGGTGGGGCGATCTGACCAGGAATTGTATGACCGAAGGCAGCAACCAGCATCCACCCTCCTGTAGTCGATCGATAATTCTTTTAAATGTTCCAAATGCTTCTTCCATATTTGAATAAACTCTACAAAATCGTCAGTGTACACGGCACAATTGTTTAGTCCGGACATGACCTTGTTGGTTAATCTTTGGAATGTTGCTGGGACATTCTTCATTCCGAACTACATTCATTTAAACTGACACAGACCATTAGACGCCACAAAAGCCAAAATCTCTTCCCCCTGTCTGATAAAAGTACTTGCCAAATATCCTTTAAGTAAGACAAGTTTGGAAACAAAATTTGTTTGTCCCACCTTTTCAACACAGTCTTCCAAACATCAGGGGTTTGGGAATACTAATTGTACAATCACACCATTAAACACTTTTGCAGCACCATTCCCAGCTGCCTTTCACTGTCTGCCCATGGGTGGGAAGGTTGGACTGGAGTTGGATGTGGGCCTATGGTGTTAGCACACATCGGACCCATGCACATCCAACAGGCCATGACGGCCACAGTATGAGACAGCCTCAGTCTACGACCCAAACCTGGCTCCATCTCCCCTCACCACCCCCCGAAAAAAATAATGTGGAGGTGTCCCCGTGGTACAACCAGAGATCATCCAGCCGGCTGCGGTCCGTTATCTAAATGACAGGAGTCAGACTACCTTGGAAGGTTAGGAGCAGCTTATCTTACAACAAGTCGTCATCATCCTCCGCGCCTTCCCCAGAGAATCCGCACCTTTAGGGGCCAAGCCCTCACCTTGCGGAGCTAGCCCCGCGCCGGAGTCGTTGGCATGCCGCCGCCGAAGTTTCGGTGCCGGAGAATTTGGAGGCCGGCAGGGGCGTGATTCACGCCGCCCCCCGGCGATTCTCCGACCCGGCGGGGGGTCGGAGAATCCCGCCCAGGGAATGAACTAACAGTATTGGAAGACAGTGAGAAAACCCATGGCAAACTGCATAGACCTCCCCAACCTGTGTACAATCAGCAGTGAAGGCAATGGTCTATATAGTGAGAAGCCATTCAGCCGATTGGCCAGGATTGTCCAGTAACTGCATGTTTTAACGTCAATAGAAATAGTTCTCCCCAAACAGCGAGGTCAAATATTTCCAACTTAGCTGATGGTCAACAAGCAGGTGCCACTTGAACAGGTAATTCTATCCAGTCAGGAACATTCTGAGTTACTCACGTAACTCTGCCCTGCTTAGTGACCATTAACCAGACCGCAAAGCAAATTGATCAAATATATAGAAAAATCGCTGCACTGTTGTCATACAGTGCTGGTTTTTTTTTAACCATATTTAGATTTTTAAAACAACAGAGTGAAGAATTCCACACAAATCATGCTGGATTACCCAGAAATAATCCGAGGATAAATAAAAGCATTAAGCAAGTTCAAATGACGTGAATATGAATGGTAATGTTTATATCAATTGTAAAAGGTGAGGAGAGAACTTTATATTTTATTCTCTGCATTGATGCAAGACAGATATTCATCTGCGAACGGATGGGAAATTAATAAAGTGAAATAAAATGATTATGATTCGTAATTTTAATTTAATTTTTGAAAGAGCAACACCTACCCATAATCCTTGCACCATTTATTATTCCAGTTTTAGAACTAATTGTGTTGAACATGTGGATTTCTAATACATTCTCTCAAAACGTGTTAACACCAATCTATTCCTTCCACAGCATACGTCATCTCCGACAAAGGTATTGTTTCAATTGTACTGATCAGTTTCTCAACATGGAATAAGGACACAGACACTGAATAATATAAGATGTTGTTCACAGCCAATCACAAATCCCACCACTGCCCCATCACCCTGCACATTGACATCGACTCCCTTGTTACACAATACTCATGGGGTTTATTTGCTATTATTGAAATTACTGGTCAGGAATTGAGTATGTTTCTGTTATGAGAAGATGCTGCAGAAATTACATCAACCAAGCTTTCTAATTAACTAAATATTCAGCTGACCCCATGAAATATGATAGCAGCAAATTTCAGATCCTGCTCTATCAATCCAGGCTCTCACTTTGTGATCCCGATAGGAGGACACAAAAGGTATTTGAACACACCGACTGTGGGGAAATCCATGGTGAACTGCATCTCTATCCCACACTGTGTGAGGACTGTAATAAAATCAATGGTCACAATATGCCTAATATATTGTGTTAACTGCTGGGCACGTCAACATCCAGGCAGCATGGGAACATATCATTCTAAACAATCAATGATGGCCACAGCTATTGAATTTAGTGATGCTCTGTGGTATTGGGTATGGATTAATCAGACAAACAGCAAATTTATACAACTTGATAGTTTAGCAAAATGATAAATAATTAGCGTTCCTCCATTTTTGTCACAATGAACAGCGACACGCTGTGGTGAATATCAGACAAAGGAATGTCACATAGTTTGTACATTACCTGTTCTGGAGCTAAAATGAACTTAAATCAGTTGAAATTATGAAAATGTGAATGATATATATACTGTTATAATCCTGAAGGAGGGAAATATACATAATACTCTGTACTTTAGTGCAAGATACTTAGATATTCACCTGAATCACGAGTAAGGATCAGTAAACTGCTTAGAAAATATGCACAGCAATGTTCCTTCAATATGTGGAAAAGAAATTATAACCCAAGAACTGTGCAATGTGTAAGGTACCGATTACTGAATTGGTTTGTGTAAATGTTGTTTCCCAATTCATTCTTTGCAAACAATGTTAACGTCAATCTGTTTGTTCCACAGATTGCGATATTTATCCAGGTAAAGTATTATCATTAATTTTATATATTACACTCTCCAACAAGTACAGTGACAGAGTTGGAGCAATAAATATTGATGATAGCCAAACAATCCCTTCAATACATTAGTACAGTACATCTAATCCCTCACGACAAAGTATGAACTGGTGAATTTGCTGTTCTCAAAATTACTTGCCAAAGAAAATATGTATTTTGGTCCTCCAGAACGCAGTAGAAATTAGTATTTCTCAAATATTGTTGTTGCTGAGAGTTTCAGCTGACCCTTTGAAAAGTGATTACAGCAAACTTTAGATCCTGCCAAGGAAAACCTCGCCTTTTATAATTCCTGTAAGATAGGGAATGAATGAACCGTATTGAATGAGCAACTGTGAGTATACCCATGGTAAACCGTATTTACATCCCCAACCTGTTTACACTCAGCAGTGAAGGCAATGATCAACATCGGGGCAAGTTATTCAGACTATTGGCTGGAATAGTCCGGGAGCTGGATGTTTTTAATGGAAAATGAGATAGTCCTATCCAATCAGCTGTGTCAAATATTTCCAACATGCCTGCTGGTCAACATCGAGGAACAGGGTGAAGTTATAGTTCTATCCAATACAGAGCTTTCTGAGTTGCTCAAGTCTGTCCAGCCCTGCTCAGTGGCCATTAACCAGACCGCAAGACTGATTTATCAAATATATAGAAAAATTCCTGCACTGTCATCATACAGCTCTGACCATTTTGGAACAATAAATTGTGAACAAATTACCTCATTATATCATAAAGAGAAGAATGTCACACATCTCAAACTGGATCAGCCCCAAATAATCCTAGTATAAATTAGAGCCATAAATAACTTAAGCATGTTGAAATGAAGTGAGTGTGTTAAACGTCGGTGTGGGCACCAATTTGTGGCAATCACTTGTTTGTCCCGGGGAGGCTTGATGGAGGGTTTTGGAGGTGGCAGAGTGCACGTATAGAGAGGCGGGGGGATCTGTTTATTGATGAGAGTTCTCCTCGTTTGGAGGATTTGAACTGCCGGGAGGGAATGGGTTTCGCTATCTGCTATAAATCGGTGGATGAGTTGGGAAAGGAGTTAGAGTCGGGTCTTTGGGAGGATGCTCTGAGCAGAGCCAACACGTCCTCATCGTGTGCCAGGCTCAGCCTGATACAATTCATGGTGGTACATCGGGCACACATGTTGATCAGGTTTATTGGGGTGGAGGACAGGTGTGTGAGGTTTGCAGAACGGCCCGCAAATCATGTCCATATGTTTTGGGCATGTCCGAAGCTTAGGGGATTTTGGCAGTGATTTGCCGATGCCGTGCCCATGGTGCTAAAAACGAGGGTGGCGCCGAGTCCTGAGGTGGCGATCTTTGGAGCGTCGGAAGACCCGGGAGTCCAGGGGGTGAGAGAGGCTGACGTTTTGTCCTTTGCCTCCTTGGTAACCTGGAGACGGATCCTATTAGCGCAGAGGGACTATGAGTTAGCGACATGGCTGGGTTCCTCAGGCTGGACAAAATTAAATTCACCCTGAGAGGATCAGCGTTAGGGTTCGTTCGGAGGTGGCAGCTGCTTATCGACTTCTTCAGGAAAGCTAAACTGTTAGCGGATACAATAAGGCGGTGGGTTCGGGAATAAGGGGGAGTTTAGTTTAGGCTGGAACAGCGAGAAGAGATGCGGGGACTTGGTGGGTGTGTCTTTAAGCCACGTTGGCGGGGTACGGTTGTTGGTTGGTTGGGTGATACGCACTGATTTATGTTTATATTTGTATTTGTATCTTTTGTTGTTGTAAAACCATGAATGGCTGAATAAAATGTTTGTTAAAAAACAAAGTGAAGTGAGTGTAAATGGCAATATTCATATTAATTGTAAAAACGTAGCTCAATAAAGAAACTGAGAAGGAGCAGATTTTGTATTTTACTCTCTGCATTGATGCAAGACAAATATTCATCTGTGAACAGATGGGAAATTAATAAACCAAAATAAAATGATTATGATTCATAATTTTGATATTATATTTGAAAGAGCAACACCTACCCATCATCCTTGCACCATTTATTGTTCCAGTTGTAGAACTAATTGTGTTGAACATGTGGATTTCCAATCGATTCTCTCAAAACATGTTAACACCAATCTATTCTTTCCACAGAATACTACGGCCACTCCCATGGTAATGTCTTTACTTTTACTGATCAGTTTCTCAACAAGGAATAAGGACACAGACACTGAACAACATAAGATGTTGATGACAGCCAATCACAAATCCCATCCCTGCCCCATCACCCTGCACATTGACATCGACTCCCTTGTTACACAGTACTCATGGGGTTTATATGCTATTATTGAAATTACTTGTCAGGAATTGAGTATGTTTCTGTTATGAGAAGATGCAGCAGAAATTACATCTTCCAAGCTTTCTCATTAATTAAATATTCAGCTGGCACAATGAAAAATGACAGCAGCAAATCTCAGAACCTGCTCAGTCAAACTCAGCCTCTCACTTTGTGATCCCGATAGGAGGGCACAAAAGAGATTTGCACACACCGACTGTGGGGAAATCCGTGGTGAACTGCATATCCTTCCCACACTGTGTGAGGACTGTAATAAAATCAATGGTCACCACATGCCTAATGTATTGTGTTCACTGGTGGACACGTCAGCATCCAGGCAGCATGGGAACATATCATTCTAAACAATCAATGATGGCCACAGCTATTGAATTTAGTGCTGCTCTGTGGTATTGGTATGGATTAATCAGACAAACATGCAAATTTATACAACTTGATAGTTTAGCAAAATGATAAATAATCAGCATTCCTCCATTTTTGTCACAATGAACAGCGACACGCAGTGGTGAATATCAGACAAAGGAATGTCACATAGTTTGTACATTATCTGTTCTGGATCTAAAATGAACGTAAATCAATTGAAATGGTGAAAATCTGAAAGGTAAAATTTGTTTCGTTTGTGAAAATCGTTACTGTTATAATCCTGAAGGAGGGAACTATACATAATACTCTGTACTTTAGTGCAAGATAATTAGATATTCACCTGAATCACGAGTAAGGATCACGAAACTGCTAAGGAAATATGCACAATGTGTGGAAAAGAAATTATAACCCAGCAACTGTGCAATGTGTAAGGTACCGATTACTGAATTGGTTTTGTGTAAATGTAGTTTCCCAATTCATTCATTGTAAACAATGTTAACTTCGATCTGCTTGCTCCACAAATTATGGTTATTTCCCTGGTAAAGTATTACCTTTAATATTATATATTGCACTCTCCAATAAGTGAGAGTGATGGAGCAATAAGTATTGATGATAACCAAACAAACCCCTCAATGCACTACTACAGTGCACATCAACATCTAATCCCTCCTTACAATGTATTAATTAGGTGAACTTTCTGTTCTTGAAATTATTAGCCAAAGGAAATATATATTTTTGTTCTCCAACATGCAGCCGAAACTGGCATTTCTCAAATTTTGTATTTGCCGAGAGTTTCAGCTGACCCTATGAAAAATGATTGCAGCAAACTTTAGATCCTGCCAAGCAAGACCCCTCTCGTTATGATCCCTGTAACACTGAGAATGAATGAACAGTATTGAAAGACAGCAACAGTGAGAATACCCATGGTAAACCGCATTTACCTCCCCAACCTGTTTACACTCAGCAGTGAAGGCAATGATCAACATCGGGGCAAGTCATTCAGACTCTTGGCTGGGATAGTACAGTAGCTGGATGTTTTTAACGACGAATGAGATTCTTCTACCCAATCAGCTGTGTCAAATATTTCCAACATGCCTGCTGGTCAACATCGAGGAACAGGGTGAAGCTATAATTCTATCCAATACAGAGCTTTCTGAGTTACTCAAGTGTGTCCTGCCCTGCTCTGTGGCCATTAACCAGACCGCAAGGTTAATTTATCAAACGTATAGAAAAATTATTGCACTGTCGTCATACAGTTCTGATTGTTTTGGAACAAAAATTGATAACAATTATCTGCGTTATATAATAAAGAGAAGAATGTCACACAACTCATACGGGATCAGTCCCAAATAATCCCAGAATAAATTAGAGCCATAAATACCTTAAGTATGTTGAAATGAAGTGAGTGTGAATGGCAATGTTCATGTCAATAGTAAAAACATGGCTCAATAAAGAAACTGTGAGGAGAGAATTTTTTATTTTACTCTCTGCATTGATGCAAGACGAATATTCATCTGTGAACAGATGGGAAATTAATAATCTAAAATTAAATGATTATTATTTGTAATTTTTAATTTCTTTTTTGAAAGAGCAATACCTGCCGATCATCCTTGCACCATTTATTGTTCCAGTTGTAGAACTAATCGTGTTGAACATTTGGATTTCCAATCGATTCTCTCAAAACGTGTTAACACCAATCTATTCTTTCCTCAGGACACTACGGCCACGACCATGGTAATGTCTTTACTTTTACTGATCAGTTTCTCAACAAGGAATAAGGACACAGACACTGAACAATATAAGATGTTGATGACAGCCAATCACAAATCCCATCCCTGCCCCATCACCCTGCACATTGACATCTACTCCCTTGTTACACAGTACTCATGGGGTTTATTTGCTTTTATTGAAATTACTGGTCAAGAATTGAGTATGTTTCTGTTATGAGAAGATGCAGCAGAAATTACATCATCCAAGCTTTCTCCTTTATTAAATATTCAGCTAACCCCATGAAATATGATAGCAGCTAATTTCAGATCCTTCTCTGTCAAACCCAGCCTCTCATTTTGTGATCCCGATAGGAGGACACAAAAGATATTTTGCACACACCGACTGTGGGGAAATCCATGGTGAACTGCATATCCTTCCCACACTGTGTGAGGACTGTAATAAAATCAATGGTCACAATATGCCTAATATATTGTGTTCACTGGTGGACATGTCAACATCCAGGCAGCATGGGAACATATCATTCTAAACAATCAATGATGCCTCAGCTATTGAATTTAGTGCTGCTCTGTGGTATGGGTATGGATTAATCAGACAAACATGCAAATCTATACAACTTGATCGTTTAGCAAAATGATAAATAATCAGCATTCCTCCATTTTTGTCACAATGAACAGCGACACGCAGTGGTGAATATCAGACAAAGGAATGTCACATAGTTTGTACATTATCTGTTCTGGAGCTAAAATGAACGTAAATCACTTGAAATGGTG